>NW_005871439.1:29456-53552 GCF_000147115.1 Myotis lucifugus | reverse complement strand
GGGGTGGATGAAAGAAATACTCCAATGGGGAGATGGAGACTTGGGGTGGCCCCTGTGGTCTGTATGTGTGTGGCAGACACACGATTTCTTTCTGGGGCACAAAAAATAAAAATAAATAAAAAGAAACGCCCCCTTAAATGACTTTAACAAGACGGGAAAAGGACGTTGGAGCGAAGGACTTTGAATTCGGAAATGTTACAGATCTGCCTGTGTTCAAAAATCACAGAGAACAGGGCCATGCCAGAAATCGAGACTGTTCAGATGACCGCTCGCCCCAGGTAACAATCAAACCAAGATGTGTTGAATCCGAGGCTCTAGGGCAGACCCTGGACTGGGCCCTACAACGGCGGCACCTGTCGTTAGTACCACAGGCCTGTTGTCTTGCTGTGTTTACTGTCTGGGACTCACAGCTAGGAAGCCGAGTTCAGCAAGGATCAGAGACTTGTTAGAGATCACACAGACCCCAACCGTCGCTCAGGATTCAGACCCAGCCTGTCCGGCTCCCCATGTCATCACCACGTGCTCACATCCCCCCTCTTAACAAGACCTCATTTTTGACACCTTCAAAGACACGTCGCTATACACGTGTGTATGGTGGTTGCGAACATCGACAGCCCGTCATACAACAAAAATCTCCCCCCCTCCTCCCCTGCCCGGAATGTCGTTGTTGTAAATATCAGTTACTGACCCATTCGAATCCGAGGAATCTGGTTGTGATTTCAGCCGTGTTCTCGGCCTCCGCTTGTCACGGGGGAAGTTTACGCGAGATTTGATCAGAATCGCACGGAACCAGGCAGAGTCTGCGTGGAGCTGTCAGATGAAATAATTTGTCAGTGATGATTGTGTGAATTCGTAAATATTTATGAATTCACAAGTTATAAATGTGCAGCTTGCGGGAGGGAGGAAGGCGCTGCTCACCCGGGCACAGATTACAATGAATATTTACAGAAAGCCCAATCTGCTAATATTAGTTCTTTGTGCTTCCCAGAACGCTTTTCCTGGGATTGTAACCCTTTCGGGAGGGAACGTCTTGGGGGGGGGAAAAGAAGGATGGCAAAAGGAACCATCCCCTCCATGAAAAATCATACTGAAATCACGATACATGACATTTGTGTAATGTTTTAGATTCTGCCCGTGTTCATCTATCACCAGGCCTGGCGCTAGCCTTTCGGAAGCCGTTTGTCAAATGGTTTTTTTTATCTGAATTGGATGGAAAACGCTCCGGATGCCAGGTGGTCAGGAGACCGATGGTTTTTCGTTCCTGTGGAGCGACCTGCCTTGGCTGAGAACTTGAGCAAGTCTCCGAATCTTTCGGGACCTGTTTCTACAAAGAGTGGAGTTTTGCAAATTTGGTCTCCGGAGGGAACCACCTTAATAACACTTCCCTTTAAATAGGAACTGAGCCCGAGGCCCGATCGCTTTGTTAAAAAAAAAAATTTAGGACCCACTGGAGAGATGTCAAAGCCAGAGTCCCACCAAGTGGAGACTTTCTCCTTGATGAGGTCAGAAGAAAATCAAAGAGGAGTCAAAACGGAATGAGTTTCTTTTGTTCGGGAGAGGCCAAACCGTGTGGCCTGGTGGTTAGTTAGGGTGGAGCCCGGGGGGCCCAGCTGCTTGCAACTCACCTGCTCTCTGTATGACCCTGAGCAAGGACTTCACTCCCTGTGCCTCAGTTACTGCATCTGTGAAATGGGGTTATAATACCTACTTTGAAGGATTGCTCTGACCAGGAGGAAATGAGCTAATGTCTGGAAAGCACTAGAAGTGAATGATACATGGTCTGTGTTTGTTAACAAATACATGAATAGGGGCTAAATACACCCCAAGTACTGTCCGGCCATGAGGCTACAAGGAAAGCCAGAGAGGTGTGGTCCCGGGGCACCTAATCTCGCTGAATGGATGGGCCTGGCCAGGCTCTTTGCCCCGGTCCGGGACAGAAGGAGGGTGTGGGGGGAGAGTTGGACTAGATGACCTCAGGGACCCCCTCTCTCTGAGGGTCCGCCCAGCAGCCCAGGACCAGAGACTGGACAAGTGATGCTCTCTCGCTTACAGTGCACAGCGGGGACTGTTTGGAGAGCTGCCTGGAGCGGGACACACGGTGAGACGCCAGCCTGTGCCTACCTCCTGTTCCCAGCACCCACTTCCATCTGCAGACCCCAGCCCAGGGCTCTGCTCTCGGAGGGGCAGTACTCGGGAAAGGAGGACGTCATCATGGCCGGTCAGGAAAATGCTCTGAGCCGGCTGTGGTTGCGTCAACAGGACCACTGTCAAAGCTCTTTTCCAAACTGGAATTTTCCTGTAACGCAGATCGCTGTGGCTCTGCAGCTTTTGAACAGTGCTGAGACCTCGAGCCTCAGTCTCCCCATCTGCGAAATGGGGGCAAAGGATGATCGCCTCTATCTAGATGGTTACCATCCTCTCCCTAAAACTAGGGCCCATTTGTCTCCTGCGGCCACTAGTGCTGATGGACAGCCATTTCTCTGCGTGCCCAGTCTGGGCACATCGTAGGCATCGTGCCTGTCACCCCGTTGATGGAGGCGCTCACAGGGCTCCATCTCAGAGCTGAGCACGTCTGGAAAAGCTCCATCTAAAAGCACCTAAGGTGGTGGGGGCGAGAGAAACATCCCCCACCCTCTAAGCTATAATCCTCTTCCATGAGCAGGGGGTAGTGGGAAGAGGGGGAGATGGGAACAGGCATACCTGGTACTTTAATAATTTTTTGTCCAACTAAAACATAGAGGAAGATTGATATTAGTTTAATTATCTCTGAAACGCCTCACATGCCACCTTTTCCTTACAACTCAACCATCTCCATTTCAGAGGTGTTACTGCCCGCATTTGGCAGGTGGAGAAACTGAGGCCTGAGGTCCCCAGCTCTAATGGAGAAGCAGAGCCACACAGACCCGTGACTCCCCAATGGCCAAGGGTTTCCCAGGAAGCGCACCCCGTGGGTGTTTTCCACCTGGCCTTCGGATGATAACAGTGAGCGTGTATGAGGCCAGGCATTTTCCAAGCAGCTTATATGTAGCGTCTCATTGTTTCTTCACGATGGCTGACAAATGGGTACTTCTCTTACTCTCGGCTTATACACATGGCAGCTGAGGTTCAGAGAGGTTTAGTAAGTAGCCAAGGGACACACAGCGGGAAGGTGGGGAAGGCAGGATTCAAAGGTAGCAGGTTGATACGGGTCCCTGGGCTCCCGAGACAACATGATCAGCAACGGTAGCCAGACTTCTCTAAATGTTCAAGGGTTGGGGCTGCTCTGTCGTCACGCCCACATCCAACACAGAGCCTGGCCCAGAGCATGCGATTGGCAAATGTTTGTCAAATACATTTTTAAAAGCGCACCCGTCTCCTGATCCTTAAAAATATCTCCACTTATAAACAGATATGTCAGGGAGCAATTATTCACATTGCTCAAGATGTCTTCATTTTATAAAAAGGATTTACATCAGAATTCCCTTAAATAGCAAGTCCCCGGTGCACTTAAAAATACAATTCAATTTATAGCCCGGGATTACACACACGCTTTCAGAGGCCCTCGTGTGAGTAGAAGAAGCTGGTGTGAGCGTCATTCATTCATCTGACTTCTCAGCAAGCAATTATTGAGCACCGACTGTGTACTGGGTGCTCTGTAAAGAACTAGGGACTCAGGGATAAGCATGGCCATCGCTCTCAAGGGGCAACAAGTCTGGTGGGGTAGGCGGAGAGATCAACAGGTGAAGTTTTCAATTTAGAAATGGGCCGATGCTTTGAGAAAGCAAAGGCGCCCACTGCCTTCTCTCTAGGCAGGGAGACTTCTATGTGAAAGGGCCATGTGAGCTGGGCTTTGTGGGATGAGTAGGAGTTCACCCCTGAGAAATTCCCCCAATATTGAACTATTAAGATTGGGTCTTTGAATAGATAGGCAGGTAGATAATGTAATACTCGTTAAATTTCAGAAGCAAGTGGGGTCACGTCTTAGAGTCATGTTACACTTGGAACTTTTGCAAGTGTAGAGTCTCTTAATTGATTCCCAAAACAATCTGGCGAGATGACAATGGCATGTAACTTTCCTTTTGTGTTATTTTATTACAAAAGAAAAGTATGCGCACTACCAAGAAATACAGGCAAGCGAGACCTCAGTATGTCTGCAATTCCTACCCCAACCTATCCAAGGTAAATGGTTCAACCTTTTCTCTTTTGAGTTCTTTTCTTTCTTTTTTTTTTGTAAATGTGTACTTAAAAAAAAATAGTTTGTGGTTCCATGATTTGCAACAACTCTTCAAAAAATACAATACAACACAGGGAGTCTATGCATCCAGGTAATTCAACATTTTCCTACCGCCGGGGTCTTTAAATAGCTTTGCGCTTCGCCATCCACGTGTTGATTTTATCAAACCCACCCCCTAGCGTTGGACACGTAGGTTGTTCGCAGTTGCTTTCTCCGAAGGTAAGTAACGCTGCACCGAACATCCTGTAGCCACATCTCTGTTGTACATGTTCACGTGCGTTTTCTCCCTCTAAGGAACGTCATTGTGTCAGAGAATGAGGCGGCGTGTCAAACCCCGAGGGCAGGAGGCAGGCCTCCATTTCACAAGAGAAACCGCAGTGAGCCTTGGTGCCCAGACCAGACCCAGGTCTCCTGCCTGTCAACCCCCAAACTTCTCCCTCCCTCATGGCCCACCTGGGCCTCCTCCCATCGGGGAAAATCAAACCCACACCCCCCAGAATCCTAGAGGCAGGAGGGCGGATTAGGCAGAGAGAGACGGAAATATAAATGGATGCAGAATGGTTTTTCTTTTTTCCATTCCGATCTGGTTTGCGGTCTTAAAGAGGCAGCCACAGGGAGCTTGTCCAAAGGGAGGCAAGCCCATGCTCACACCCGCCCCCTCCCTGCCTGGAGGTCTCCTGGCAATGACAGGGTGTCACCAGATCGTCCCAAGCCAGACACAAAGGCTGGCCTGCCCGGGCAATCCGGCTCTGCCGGTGGCAGTGCCGGGAGGAGGGGCAGCTGGCAGGCAGACGGCTCGGTCCCCAACAGCACCTGAGCCCTCGCGGGCGCCTGCCCCAGGCTTCCCTTCCCATCTGCGCAGCGAGAAATACAGCCTGAGTGTGTTGTCTGGGGGCTGGGAAGTCTGGGGGTGCCGCTTCTTTCCCGCCATGGGTCCCAGTCCCAGCTGGGAGGCCTTAGGAAAGTAGCTAAACCTCTCTGAACCTCCTTTAGGTCAACACAGAGATGAGCACTCGCCCCAGCCATGTGCCAGATGGACAGGCTCCTGGGGCTGGGGATGCAGAACTAAACTCCATAGCTCAGGCCACCCAGCCCTGGGAGCTCACGCCCCACTGGGGGAGTCAGGCAGTCCACGGCTGCTACCTGAAGGACCGGGCGAGGTCATTGTCTATGGTGATGAGTGCTCAGAGCTTAATCCCGGCGAGGTGATGAGGAATGGAGGTGGGGCAGCTTTAGACACTGGTCTCTCTCAGGCCATCATGCGTGAGATGAACCTATGATTGACATGGAGAGAGAGCCGGCGATCTCCATCCCGGTGACACCTTAGGACCAACTGGGTGGCTTGGAAATACCTGTGTTCAGGCCCCATTGCAGGGGATTTGACGTCATTGCTCTGGGCAGGGCCTGAGCCATCCACATCTTAAAAAGCCCTCCTGTGCAGCCAAGGGTGAGAACTAGCGGTTTTGGTGTCCGGGACAACATTTGAGGCAGCGCGAGCGCATGCAAGAGCCTCCGAAGTGGGAGCGGGTTTGTCCTATCAGAACAGGAGGGACAGTGCAGGGGGGAAGCGTACCGAGCTGGGGCTGGGGCTTGGGGTGAGGCCAGGCGAGCGCTAGGTTGGAGGAGAGAAATGGGATTTCGTTTCAGGCTGTCCACAGGAGTGGCGTGCCTCAGCTGTCTTATCAATAACATGGGCTGGTGTGTTCCACCCTCGGGGCACTGTGAGAACTGTGAGACTTGAGGAGTCAGGTCCGAGCATGGGGTCTGCCCCAGAGGAGGCAAATGCGGGGGGGGGTCGCCGGTCACAGGTGGGGGTGACATAAGGGACCCAGCCTGCACTGTGAGGGGTCTTTTGCTCGGGGTCACCCCCCTCTTGCTAGGGGATCAGAGCTGCCAGCCCCTATCTAACCTGTACCACATGCCCCCTCCAGATGCTCCCTGAGTCCCGGGCTTTCACAGACACCATTACCTCCCACTGTTCAAAGCATGGGGCATGTCCGTGCGCTGAACGCTCTGACAAGTCTTGCACTCAAGAGCCTCATTCATCGGTTCAAACTCACTAGAGCAGGGCTGGCTCCACTTGCCCATGAAGGAGGCAGAGGAAGCGGCCCCGCAGCCTACAGACCTTCCCTCAAGTGTCCTCTCTGACCTCAACCCACCACGGCCTGTCCATCCCTCAGGGGTTTCTCCTTCGTGGTATTGGTCGCCAGGTGAACTTATCTCGTTGGTTCATTTGGTTCCTGGTTTCCTGCCTTCTCCTTTAGAAGGTGAGCGCCACACAGGCAGGGGCACGGTCTGTTGGAACAACCGAATGATTCCTGGGCGCTTAAGAATGATTGGTTGAATGAAGATGTGGAAGGAGGAAGAGAAAGAAGAAAGAAGGAAGGGAGGAAGGAAGGAAGGAAAGATGGATAATGATGAGGTGAACTCACTTGGTCACAGAATTGTTATTGTTGTTGTTTTTGTTTTTGTTTGCCAGGCACACTTGTTTATTTTTTTAATGTATTTTTTTTATTGATTTCAGATAGGAAGGGAGAGGGAGAGAGAGATAGAAACATCAATGATGAAAGAGAATCATTGATCGGCTGCCTCCCGCACACCCCACACTGGGGATCAAGCCTGAAACCCAGGCATGTGCCCTGACCGGGAATCGAACCATGATCTCCTAGTTCATAGGTCAATGCGTAACCACTGAGCCACGCCGGCCGGGCCAGACACACCTGTTTATAACACGAAGACTGCATCCTGGGAAAGAAAACCTACTGGAGGGCTGACCCCGTTACAGAGGGAAGGGACCAGCGGTCACATCCCCTGGCCCATCTACATACACCATTGCATTGATTTACTCCTTTATCTCTTCAGCCTTTGCCCTTCCCAGGAGAGCGGAGAGAACCACCTGACTGCACACGCGCCCTGGGCACCACCTGGAGCCCTGTCACCACGCTGCTGCTGTGGCCGGGCCCGCGGTCTGCGGTGTCACCTCTTTCCCACCTGCCCGTGCGGTGGCTCAGCCCGTCTGCCTCCTCTGGGAGCCCCGGGTCCTCCCAGCGTCAGCAGCACAGCCCGCCCCCGAGGGGAACCAGACCTGAATGGAAACATATGGATCTGAGAGGTGTGGGAGTCTGTCTTTTGTAAATTGCATCAAACCCTTCCCTTGCCTTGAGAGCGCCACATTTTTCAAAGCCGCTGAACGCGGCGCCAGGCTGCAGTTTGCCTTTCCCCGTTCACCTGCCTTCAGAGCAGCGAGAAATAATGAACCTCCCCCCGCACCTCCCCTCCAGCTTGCAAAAGGCAGAAGGAAAGCAAGCAGCCGCCTGCCTCCTAACCATTTAACATGTCTTGACGCCTTCTCTTCCCCCCTAGACGGAACTGCCATTTTTTTTTTCTTCCTCTGTTTTGCAAGAGGTGTTTGCAGCGTGCAGATCAAACCCCTTTATTCCCAGTTTCTTGTCGGCTCCTGTGTTCTGGGACTTCAGGATGCCACCGTGGGGAAGGAGAAACGGGGTCCTGTGGAAAACATGATGAGGCACTGGCTTGCAGGTGGTGGGGTTTTCATTCATTCATTCATTCATTCACTCACTCATCCATTTATTCATTCACATGGTAAGTAAGCCTGGGGCATGCATCCTGTGCAAGGAGCTTTCATTCATTCATTCATTCACAAGGTAAGCATGGAGCATGCATCCTATGCAAGGAGCTTTCATTTATTCATTAACACAGAAAGCATTCAGCACACATCCTATGCTTAAAGCATTCATTCATTCATTCATTCACTCATTCATGGGTTTCTATGTGCCTGGCATGGTGCTGGGCACCAGGACCACAGATGCAAGTTTCAGAGAAGCCAGTTTCAAAGAGACCACACTTCAACCTGCAGATGCCAGACTGACTTGACTTACAGCAGGAAAGCGCGTTGCAAAGCTAAGCTAGCAAAGGCCGTTTCCAGGAAAGGCGCCAGCCCCTGTGGGTTAAATCGGAGAAGAAGGAGGGAGGGGTGAGGAGCGAGGAATCAGAAGCACAGACACACTTCATTCAGGCCTCACCAGCACCCTGCACCCAGGTGTGAACATCCCCATTGTACAGCATTTGCTGGTGGGAAAACTGAGGCCTGGGAGGAGGCAGGACCAAGCTCACGCAGGAGGAGGATGGGCGTGGGTCCCAGTGTGGTCAGTAAATGGCCAACCCCACAGTGATGATACTCTCCCCACAACAGGTGGCAGGGGGCCTTAGGGGGTCCCCCTTCATCCCATTTTACCCATTAGGATTGTAGTAATATGGTCCCCATATGGAGGATGGAGTAGGTTTTCTTATTGTCCCTGTTTTTCTCAGATGAAGGGAACGAGGCTCAGAGAGGCTGCAGAATGACTTAAGGTCACACAGCAGCAAGAAAATGTACTCCAGGATTGGCTTCAATGCCCTCCCCACGCCCCCAAGCCCCCCCCCCCTCTCTCTCTCTCACACACACACACACACACACACACACACACACTCAATCACTCAGCTCAGCCTCATTCCACCCACAGCAGCTTGAGGCCACTTGGAGCCCTGGGGGTGGCTTTTCCCGACAAAGCCACCCTCGGGTTATTGGGAAGTGCCTCGCCCAGCCATCTCTGGATCCATTTGAGAAAAATAAATAAAGCCGGGGCCCCACTCTCCGGTGATGAGATGACAGGGGCGGATGGAGAGCGAGGTCAGACGGCTTTGCGATGCCACTGGTGAGAACAGACCACGTTCCCCACCGCTAATGGGGTTCCGACAGCACCCCCACGCGAGGCCGGGGAAGTGCTGGTAATCGAATCTGCATAAAAACCTCAACCTTTGCCACTCCTTCCTGTCCATCTGATCCGATTACGTTTGTGTTACGGGAGCAAAGCCTCTCTCTTAGGTGGTTCGGATAAGATCAAGGCGACAGGAATGGAAGCAGGAATGCGTATTCTTAAAGTCACAGGGGGCTTCCTTCCCCCATCCTCCCAGCTGAGGAAAAAAAAAATTAAATAATGTTCAGGAAAGGTAGGTCTGTGTTAGGTCAGCCAAGGACTTGGCGTATCTGTGTCTCCATCGGAAAACCCCGGACCAGGCCTGTGGTCTGGGGTTGCCCTGAACTGCCACTTTCCTTCCCCACCTCCACCTGCACCCAGGAGAGGCTATTTGTGTTTTAAATGGAGATGATTATCCTCCAACAGGAAGATTGCCTCCAAATTTGGAGCGAGCAGATAATGAGGCCACTCTGGTAATTTCCCTCTGATGACAAGAGAAACATCTACAGGACTGACTGACAGTTGCCACAAGGAAGCAGAACCCTCTGGAATCCCTCCCAGGCTGGCTGCAGAGGGCGGGGTGGGGGCAGGGCTGGGAGCTGCTAGGGGGGTGTGGGGGGAGTGTGTGCGGGGAGGTCTGGTGGCCCTGTCACCCCTGCCTGCAATCTGTGGGGTCTTCGCCGCCTCATCAGACATTCGAGCTGACAACTGTGTGAAATTGAAATTGGGGAGTTGATTAAATGATGTATTTAAAGCTTCATAAAAAAGAGGAGGTGGGTTAGGGGCGAGGGGGGTAGTGGGGGGAGACTTGGAAAGATGGAGACGGCTAGGAGGGAGGAGGAGAGAGGAATGGAGAGGGAGAAAGGGAAGGAGAGACAGAGGGGGAGAGAATCATACGGAAGAGGAGGAAGGAGATACAGAATGGAGAATCTGGAAGAAGAAACAGGAGGGAGGTGAAGGAGAAGGAAGATGAGACCTGGGAAGGGAAAGGAGGAAGCCAGGAAGGAAAGGAAGTGAAGGGAGAGGCGGGACTGGGAGGAGAGAAGAGAAAGAGAAACAGGATAAAGAAGAGGAAGGAAGTGGAAAGAAAAAGAGAGCTGAGGGTAGAGGGAAAGGGGCTGAGCTGGAGGCAGAGGCAGACAGAGCTGGAAGCCAGAGGGCTGGGGGAGGAGCAGGCTGGGGGGGGCGGCGAGGGGGGACGCTCAGAGTCACTCCCTCCCGCCCCCTGCCTCTCTCCCCTGTAATGTGGGGAGGGTTTATCTCACCAGGAGCAGCAGGCTCAGTCACTGATCTAATCAAATTATTCAGCATTAAAAAACTGCCAAGACATTCCAGTACTTCAGCTTCCAGAGCCCCAGCTGGGATCAAATGCTAATCAACAGAGCCCGGATATTTATTCCCACTGTCAGGCTGCAGCGAGTTTGTTTTCCGAGGCCTGCATACTAAAGCGGACAGGAGCAGGATGGCTGGGCCGGTGGCAAGGGGATGCAGAGCTAGGGATGGCCACGGGAAGGCGGGCCCTGGGCAGGGGGCAGAGGGATCCGGGCGGCACCTAAAGGGAGCCGGGGAAATGGCCGGCCCCTAAGTGGCTCCTCTAGACTCAGGCTAACAAGCCCAGCATCCTTTGCTGAGCTGCCTTTTGCCTCCTCTCTGCTCCTAAGAGTCGCATTTCAAGGGCAAGGCAGCTGTCGCTTTAGACTCAGGAGAAATCTGTGACCCTGGGCAGGTGACTTGAGCTTCTGTGTTCTCTTCCGTAACAGAGGGCCCTCTAGCCGACCCCCATCAGCTCGCTGTGGATTCTAGAAGAGGAAGGTGGCCCTAACAGATTTGGCTCAGTGGATAGAGTGTCGGCCTGCGGACTGAAGGGTCCTGGGTTCGATTCCGGTCAAGGGCATGTACCTTGGTTGCGGGCACATCCCCAGTAGGAGGTGTGCAGGAGGCAGCTGGTTGATGTTTCTCTCTCATCGATGTTTCTAACTCTCTATCCCTCTCCCTTCCTCTCTGTAAAAAAAAAATCAATAAAATATATTAAAGAAGAAAAAAAAAGAGGAAGGCAATAAAAGAAGGAGGCCCTGGGCAGACCAAGTGGATGCAATTCCCAGCCTCGGCTGTGTGACTTTGCCTAAGTTACTTAACCTCTCTGTGCCTGACATCCTCCTTTATCTCATAGGAATAATACTGCTAGTACACATCCTGTGGGGTTATCTGGCACAACCTTTAAGTGAGTTATTACACAGAAAGAACACAGGGAGCATTCAATAGATGGTAAGAGTGATTATTCGCTCTTAATATAATTGTTGCAAGGGTTGGATGAAACGGTGGCCCGTGAAGTTTAGCAGGGGACCGGAAATAGATGAGGTCTGATGACACCGATCAGGAAGGAAGGATGAATCAGGTGCCCAACACTGTCATTGTTTTAAGGTTACCAGGCTCTCGCCTCTCCCAGGGGTCCCTCCTTGGATGCCCAGCGAGTCCTCTCTCCAGCCCAGGCAGGGAGGGTCAGACTTCCGGAAGTTCAGGGGCCTTCTCTGCAGGGGCGGCAGAAGCCAAGCAGAGAGCGGAGAAGCCCAGGTACGTCCGCACCTGAACTTGAGGCCTCCCTCCTGGGATCCTGCCCGCCCCTCGCCCACTCCCTGAAGGTCACAGCGCCGGAGGAAGACTAATTAATTTCCTTTGTTTTTCAGAGTTTCATTTTTTAAATTACAGCCTTCCCTCCTCTCTAATAAATACTCAACAATTAAAGCTTTTTTTCCCAAAGTGTGATTTCAACATTTCAATGTCCCTCCCCTCCTGTCACCTTCCCTGCCATAAACAGATTCGTAAAAACTGCTTTTGACGCCCCAGCTGCCATTAGCCACTTAAAATCCCGTAATTATCATCCTATCATGGGCCTGTTAACGAGCAGTAAAAATAAGGCCATTGAATATGGTAATTTATTCGTAAATTAGCCTAATGAGAATAGGTTTCAGACACTGTTTACTTGCGGGCTGCCTGTGCCTGGCCGGCGACAGGAGTGACGTGCCCGGGAGGGTGGCCTAGGTTGGGCAGGAGCCCACCTGGTGGCAATGCCCCCTCCGCAAGGCTCCACGCCCAGAGCATGGATTCCTGTTCCCTTTATTAAGACAGTTTCTGGCTCCTGTGGGTCACTGGACAGGGGACAGTCCTGTCCCCAGCAGGGATTTGGAAAGAAAGACTGAATACCAGGGCCTATATGGTCAGAGCTGACGGATGCTCGGGACCTGGGTGAGCTCGGGCATGTCACAGCGTGGCCCTCAGCTTTCTCATCTGTAAAATGGGATGCATGTACCAATCCATGGAGTGGTTTTAAAGATGAAGGAATAATTTAGACGACTGACAGGCACGTAGTAGGTGCTTTATACACATTATTATCTTCCTTATTATTCTAAGCATGAGAGTATTAGCAGATGAAACCTGGGACTGGCTGACTCGCCCTTAGACTATGTCCCTGCCATAGTGGGTGGAATAGTGTTCCCTGCACAAGCCGTGTCCACCTGGAACCTCGGAATGGGAGCTGAACTCAAACACAGGATCTCGCAGTCGTTATTAAGACAGCTCACACCGGCTTAGGGCGGGCCCTGGGCCTTGCTCCTGGTGCCCTTATGGGAAGAGGCGGGGACACACGGAGACACAGAGGCTGGAGCGATGCAGACGAAGTCGGGGAGCGCCCGGGGCCACCCGAGGCTGAAGGAGGCGGGAAGGCTCCCCCCTGGAGAAGGGCTGAGTCCAGGATGACACCCAGATGCTGGCTGTGCGGCTTCGCACACGGCCCTGCACCTCTCCAGCAGGCAGCCCCCTTTGGCATCGCCTCTGAGCCTAACCCCCTGGAGGACGCATCACTCTGTCCCCTGGAGCGTCTCCGTTGTCACAGGAGACACGTACTCGGGTCCTAAGATCCATCAACCCCCCGCAGCTCTCTCGTCTCTCCCCCAGCCCGGTCCCTTTCCTGGCCTGAAGCCCCAACAATAGAACCTTCCCACCCATCCAGCCCGCACCCTCACCTCCAGGCCTCCTCACCGCCTCCTTTCATTTTCACAAGGAAGAACAGAGGCTCAGAAAGACTCATCTGAGGTCTCACAGCCCGGAGCAGGGGCGGAGCCATAGCTCAGACCTGAGTCACTTGCCCTGTGGTGCAGGGTGTCCCCTCCTCACGAGGCTCTGGAAGAAGGTGCCAATCAAACCCCACCAGGTGGCATGTCCTGGGGCTGCTGCCCCTGTCAGCCTGAAAGCAGAGAGGGGCCCCGCCTCCAGGTTCCCTGGGCTCCCGGGAGCCCGGCTTTAGGATGCTCTGTGCACATGTCCTGGGCCCTAAATGGTGCCCGCGAGGCTAGAGCCAGCGTTGTCCTTACCCCGGTGAGTTCTCTCCTGGACACCCCAGGGGAGGCGAGCGGCTCCGCCTGCAAAGCCACAGCTTGAACCACCCTCTGCAGGTCCTTGTGTGCACCCACGGGCACCCCATGTGAAAAACCATGGAGCCTCCGCCCAAAGCGATCCCCCCTGACGCCCCACCGAGAACCCCCTCGCCTGGACTGGGGCGGAGGACCTGGGCCATCGCTCTCCCTTCCAGGGGCTGCGAGCGTTCGGGGGCCATGGTGATCAGGCTGCCGACCGCCTTGTGACCAAACGGATTTCCAACTGCGTTTGAAAAGGAAAATACCTTTCCGATGTCGCAAATAATGAAAAATGACGGGGCGCGTTTATAACCGTGGGTTGAGCCACCGCGTCCCCCCCAGCCCCGGCTGGGGCTCTCCCGAGGCCTGCTGAGCATTAATTCACTCCCTCTCTCTGCGCGCAAAGAAATGGGCCCTTCCGCATCCATTCCGCAGCGCATTAGCTTCCAGGCCTGTTGGAAACGGGTTAGCATCTGCTCTCATAGACACCAGCGCCGCGTAGGGGGCGGCCGAGGGCTGGGGACTCAGTGTCGTCAGGGGAACAAGCGTCAGGTCTCCATCAGGGCGCAGCTGAGAAGACATGGCCTAGAACCACCATGGGACAGGGCAGGGGGGTTAGGTTTGGGGGCGGGGAGGGGCAAGAGGACATTTAAGGGCCAACCTGCCCGGCCAGTGTGGCCCAGTGGTTGAGCATCCACCCATGACCCAAGAGGTCCCGGGTTCCATTCCTGGTCAGGACACATGTCTTGGGTTGCAGGTTGCATCCCCCAATGGGGGGGGGGGGGGGCAGGAAGGCAGCCAATCAGTGGGGCTCCTTTCCTCTATGTTCTATCTCTTCTATCCCTCTTCCTTCCCCTCTCTCTAACATCAATTTAAAACAACAACATATTTTGGCCTAACTGGGTTGGCTCAGTGGATAGAGCATCGGCCTGCAGAATCAAAGGGCCCCGGGTTCGAGTCTGGTCAAGGGCACATACTTGGGTAGCGGGCTCCTTCCCCGGGCCCCAGGCCCCTGTTCAGGGCTCGTGCAGGAGGCAACCAATCGATGTGTTTCTCTCACATCAATGTTTCTCTCTGTCTTTCCCTCTCTTTTCCACTCTCCCTAAAAATCAAAGGAAAAATATCCGTGGGTGAGGATTAACAACAACAACAAAAAACATATGAAAGGGGGAACCCCCAGGCGAGGGAAGCCACACGTGCACCACGAAGAAAGTCAAGGTAAGGAGCCAAAAGATACCTGCTGAGGCGGAGGATCTGCTGCTGTGTGTGTGCACATTAGAAGCACAGGGAGAGCTTCTAAAAACTGACGCCTGGAGCCTGGCCACACCCCAGATCCCCGGGAGAGGGTGTTGGGAAACAGGTTGCCTTTAAATCCCCACAGGTGATGCCAATGTGCAACCCAGATTGAGAACAGGTGTCTGCTGGGCCAGTGGTTCTTAAAGTGGGAACCTGGGCCGCCAGCATCGCTATCAGCATCACCTGGGGTCTTGTTAGAAATGCAAGTTCCCAGGCCCCCACCCCAGGCCTGCTGAGTCAAACACTTCTGGGCCCAGCCCCGCAGTCGGCGTTGCTCTCCAAGACATGTCTGAAGTTCCTACAAGTTTGGGAGCCACTGAGCTAGACCTCGCCAGGGTAAGAAAGGTATATTCGTTCTTCCGGCCATTCGCTCACTCGTTTATTCCTTCGCTCGCTCATTCCGAAGTTTGGACCCAAGGAATGTACCATCTCATTATGGAATTTCCCAGGTAATAGAGGTCCAGGTGAAGGCCATCAACGTCAGGGAAGGCTCTGGCCCGAGCCGTCTAAGATCAGCCTCAGTTTCCCTCTTTCCTCTGTCTCTGTGCATCGTTTGAGCAGTCAGCACCAAGGCTGAGACCTCCACGTGCCATGCTCTTACCCACCGTTCCTTCAGCAAATACTTCATTAAGCACCTACAGCAGTGATGGCGAACCTATGACACGCGTGTCAGAGGTGACACACGAACTCATTTTTTGGGTTGATTTTTCTTTGTTCAATGGCATTTAAATATATAAAACAAATATCAAAAATATAAATCTTTGTTTGACTATGGTTGCAAATATCAAAAAATTTCTCTATGTGACACGGCACCAGAGTTAAGTTAGGGCTTTTCAAAATGCTGACACGCCGAGCTCAAAAGGTTCGCCGTCACTGACCTACAGGGTACCATGCGCCATGCTAGAGGCTAGAGATTCAGAAGGACTTACACCTTCCGAGTTAGAGCTCTAGAGACGAGCAGGACTGAGGGGAAGGGGGAAGGACCCAGAGTGGATCGTGCTGGTTGGAAGCTCACACCAGGACAAAGGGCAGCCTGGTTCTTCCCTGGTAATCTCCTTCCCACTCATAGGAGCAGAAAAATGCCTCGGTTAAGACCATGGACGCTGTCCCCGACAGCCTGGGTTCACACCTGGCCTTTAGACTTCCTAGCTGGGTGGCCTTGAGCAAGTTACCTGATGTCTCGCCTGCCTCGGTTTCTTGAGCTGTTAAATGGGGATAAAAAGCAGTAGCTGCCCCCATTGGATTGTGACAAGAACTGAATGAGAATCGGCGAAGTGCTTAGAACAAGTGCCTGGCACACCAGCGCTATTAAATCTTTTGTTAGTTCTGAGAAGATTGCTCAAAAACAAAACCCACTTAAAACCAGATTGCTTTTTCAGATGTACTGGGGACATACATTGCTTGTTCAAGGATTACCATAGGGAATTCATTTTAGGGAGGAAATAACTTGTGTACCCATATGTTGAATTTGCTGAAAGTGAGCTAGGCATCTCCCCGGCTTCTGACGATGGCAGGGAGGGACTTTTGCTAGGAAGTGTGGCAGGATTATTGTGAAATGCTCACCCCAGAGGGGCTCTGGAAGTTCCTCGAACTCCCCTGTGTCTTCTCCCCTTCCTGGCCCTGAAAGTCCCTTCCAACCCTGGGAGGTGAGAAGGTGCGTTAACCTAGAGCTAGTCAGGGACACCGTGTCCCGTCTTCCTAACAGCTCAGGATGGCCCGGCTGGGGTAGCTCAGTGGTTGAGCATCGACCTATGAACCAGGAGGTCACAGTGCGATTCCCGGTCAGGGCACATGCCCTGGTTACAGGCTCGATCCCCAGTGTGGGGCGTGCAGGAGGCAACCGATCAATGGTTCTCTCTTATCATTGACGCTTCTATCTCTCTCTCCCTCTCCCTTCCTCTCTGAAATTGATTTAAAAAAATATATTTTTAAAAAAAGAAAAGAAAAATATTAAGAGCTTCTATGAATCCACAAACAGCCCCTGCTCTGAAAAGCAGCTTCCCTGTACATTTCTTCCCATGCCCTGTGTATTTCCCTTCACTTTCTGTTTTCACAGGAAGTGCTGAAGCCAGAAGTGGTCCCCACCCATCTTTTGAGCGTCTTAGCCAAGGTGCTGGAACCGGGAAGGTGAGCTCAGCGAAGTCCTGGGCATGAGCCACCCATCACTGCCTCACACCCATTGGCCCAGGACCACCTCGGGGCGTCAGGGCCCAAGGATGATCTCAGGCTTTGCACAATTATTACAGGTGTCAACAGCACGGAAACGAAGCCAGGAGCTGAGCCGGGCCTCGGCCGTCAAGCTCCAAAAAAGGAGCATTCTGCTTCCCGGCCTTTCTTGCCAAGGATGATCTCAGATTCATCTGTTCCCATTCACCGCGCGCAGAGGCCTGGATCTCGACAAGGGCGCGGCTGCCTTTCCCCTTCTCCGGTTCCCCAAGTCGGGCTGGGTGGGGACGCTGAAGGCCAGAGCTGGGGCGCGTCCAGAGGAAAGTGTCCTCATCTTGGCCGCCGCAGATGTCTGCTACCTACGAGGCGCTTGGCGTCACTCCTCGCCGCTCTGCTCTCTCCTCCAGGCCTCTGCCCTCCCCCGTCTCCACGGGCTCATTTGGGTTTTTTCTTCTTTAATGTTGAACGTTTACTCTGGGAATGCAGAGTTGGATGAGGTGGAGCCCTGGCTCGTGGAGCTCACAGCTGGAACACAGGTTGGGGGCAAGTGGCCGAGTAAACAGGCGGTTAAACACGGCTGTGGGAAGCAGGCACTGGAGACCGGGGTGCACGAGAGCGTGGGATGGGGGGGCAACACGGCCTGGGAGTCAGGGAAGGTTCCAAGGGCAAAGGGGGTCCGGACTGAGGGAGGTTTGTGCGCATCTGTCAGACCCTGCCTGTGGGTCCTCGGACCTTCGGGATTCAGGGTGCTGGGCTGCAGGGATCTTTGAGCCTTAGGGATTGTTCTAGAGACCCACGGCACAGGCTAGCAGGGCCAGGCGGTTCAGCAGCCCCAACACAGAGCAGTCCTCACCCAGCGACGCCTGGGAGATGGTGCATAAAGCCCAGCTCCCTCACTCTTCAGGCGGGACGATGCTGAAGTGGATGCGTCCCCGTGCTTTCTGGAATGTCTCTGCAGGATTCGGCTCCCGTCACCCTCCGTGACAACTGCCTTCATCACAGTCCCTTGATGACCTGCCTCACTTCCCCAGGCTCTGAGTGAAGCATCCTGGGGTTCCCTCCCCCAAATGCCACTCGGCCTTGAATCCTTACCTCGGAGTCTGCTCCTGGGGAGATTGCAGGGAAGACGGGTTTGCGAGGCCGAGAGCGATGCTTTCGGGTGGGGTGTGGTTGGGAGGGACCTCAGGGTCCAACTTCTCTGTCTCAGGTGAGACAAGAAAGCCAGTGAGGATCGGCAGGACGCTGGCCCACAGCCCCACCTTCTAGACCTGGAAGCGCGAACAGCACTCCGTGCCCACGGGCCTGATGTGCTTAGAGCAACCCTCAGGGGGCACACGCGTGAAACATCTGCGTGGAGAATGCACCTGACCGAAGGCCGCCCAGCCCAGCTCCCCCGCGCTCTCACGCACGCACTCCACGGGAAAGGTAAGAGCTCCTGGAAGGGCTGGCAGAGGGTAAATTGCATAAATTAGCATACATTAGCATAGCCTTCCTTTCAGACCCCTGATACACCCTGTAGAACTCAAGTCCTCCTGGTCTGTACTTGGTGCAACCACAGTTGTGCCCGTGGCTATTTTTTTTAAACGTTCACGTCTGGCCCAGTCCAGCCGGATACTCACAGATGCCGGATACAGCCTGGCAGGAAGGAGGAGGTGAGGGTGCTCCAGCCCCTCCCTATCCCAGAGCGCGTCCCTCTCCTCCTGTGAACCTCTCGACCGACGCCCCTGAAGCCTATTCTGCAGACGGAAGCCCTGAAGCCCAAGGGGCACGTGACTTGCCCGCAGTCACTCTGCTGCCACAGGGTAGAGGCCGGACGGGGGCCAGGAGGTCCCAGCTCCCGGCCTCCTGGTTGGGCATAGGGTGAGGAGGGAACTGAGACCCAGAGTGGGGAGGGTCGAGGCCCGGAGCGGCCCTGGAGACTTCCGGACCCAGGACTCCTGAGACCTGGCGGCCGACGAGCACCGGCTCCATCGCGCAGTCACGCCCAGGGGTGACTGTGGACACGCGGACACCCCCGTCTGCTGGGTTCTCCACAGGGATCACCAGTTCCCCGCAAGTGTCCTTCGCACGACCCAGCCCCCGGCGTGTCTCAAGATGTCAAAGGAGAAAAATAGAGAGTTAAGAAAGGAAGCAGGAAGAGAAGGCAGGGAGGAAGAAAGGGAGGAAGGAGGGAGACTGACCGCAGATGGACAGCCCGCCCCCTGGAGGTGAACTTGAACCAGCTGACTTCTGTCCCTGCTTCTGGCCTGAGAGTTTTCCGTCCACGGCTTCCCGCTGCCTCAGCGCCTCAGCTCTCTCCTTCATCTGACGGAAGTCCGCGTGACCCGTTCACGAACGGCAACAGTAGCCACAGCTCCAACGACGCAATGCTAACACTCCTCCAGCGCGGCCCAGGCCCGGCCCGGCTCTAAGTACGCCCTTTGTGACCTTGGACCCCTGGCTGCTCTGAAAGACCTTCCCAGAGGCCCTGAGCCCAGCCCCTCGTGCAGATGAGAAACGGAGACACGCGTGCGATCGAGTCACATGGTCAGGGACACGGGGCCGGGAGTGTCAGCCCCTCGGGGCTGGGGTCTGGGACCACCAGGCCACACTAGTCCATGGGGCTGGACTAGGCCAGACTTGAAGGTTAAAAAACAAAACAAAACCAGCCATAGGCACAACTGTGTTTCACAAAGTAGAGACTGAAAATATTTGAATTCTATAAGGTGTGTTAAGGAAGGGGTCTGACGGGAAGGTTATGCTAATTTATGCTAATGCATGCATTTACTCTTTGCTATCCCTTTGCAGTAGCTCTTATATTTTCCCATTGAGGGCACTGGGGAGCTGGGTTGTGCGGCCTGCGGTCGGGTTCATTCTGATGCAGGTGTTTCATTGGTGAGGGTCCTTCAAGCCGATCAGGGCCCTGGGCGTGGAGTGTTGTTGGTGCACGCGGATGGGGCTACGGGCCTCTAGATGGGAGGACATTTGTGTGAGAGCCTGGCCGGGTGCCGAGCACACAGTAGGTGCTCAGCACACACTCAGTCCTTGCCTAGCCTGCTTGCTTCAGGCCTCCGAGAGCCAGCCTTTTAAATCCACAGCCCCCTCTCCTCCTCTGGGCACCTCTTCATTTAACCACAGCCTCGCCCGCCCCTGCCAGGGTGGCCCCTCCTGCCAGGGGGTCCAGACCTACACAGGCCAGGCCCGCGGCTCACCAGTAGGGGCCTGGCACCCCATTCTCCTTCCGCAGCCTTCCCAACAGAAAGCCCAACAGAAAGCATAAGCGCTCTGCGTCAACCCCCCACCCACCCCGGCAGCCACGCCACGGGAAAGCGATTGAGGTCAGGGGAGGCGGACAGCCTACCCATCACGCCCGCCGCGGCCATTCCTCACGCAGTGACATGCAATCGCCGCCCAGGGTCACCTCTGGGGAAGCGATTCCTTCGAGCGCCACACGGCAGCTCTGCCGGGTCGCCAGGTGGAACACATGGGACATCGCTGCCTCCGTAATAAATGGCTGACCAAGGCGGCCCCTTCCTCCACGGAACCCGGGGCGCATTTACGGTGAAGACGTCCACCTACTCGCGCTGCGGCACGTGGCCCGGCCGCCCGCTCGGCTCGCGGGCAGCAGAGCGCAAACCCCAGCGGCCTGGGAGGCAGCAACGGGGAGTGAGATTCTCTCCGCCAGGAAAGGAAGAGGTGAAGGAAGAGGGGAGCCGCCCGCCGGGGCCCACAAGCCCGCACTGGCCCCCAGGCCCCGCGCCCGCCCAGGGAGACCCGCTGCAAGGGGACCTGGCGTCCGTGTCTCGCTGTCACGTCTGTGCTGCACGGAGTCTGTGATGAAGACCGGACCACAGAGATGAGGGGCTGTGGTTCCAGCTGAAGCGGAAGTCTATGGTCTGGCAACTCCAAACTCCACCAAGACCAGTGTGTTTGGGGGCATAGGGGGCGAGAGAGAGAGAGAGAGAGAGAGAGAGAGAGAGAGAGAGGAGGGAAGAGGAGGGGAGAGAAAAGTGATACAGAAACATGAATGAGAAACAACAGAAATGGAAATGATTTGAAACAGAGAGAGAGGAGCCTCCCAGATGAGGGAGAGGAACAATGTAGACGCAAACCTTCTGAAGGAGACGGAGGGGGCGGGGGAGGAGACGGAGAGGGCAGGAGCCTGCCTTTGCAAGGCTGGGTTTTGTTTCCACGAGAAGAAAAACTGTTCTTTGTTATCCAAAGCCTTGAGTGACACCCGCAGACCCCCCAGAGCCCCGCTCCAGCACAGCAGCACCCAGGCCAGTGGGAGCGGGCACACACACACGCTCACACATGCGCACACACACACACACGTACAGACACGCACACACACACTCACACACACACACGCTCACACACGCTCACACACACACACACACACACTCACGCACACACACACACGCTCACACACGCGCACACACACACATGCTCACACACACACGCTCACACACGCTCACACACACTCACACACACATGCTCACACACAGACACACACATGCACACACACGCTCACACACAGACACACACATGCTCACACACACGCTCACACACACATGCACACACACTCACACACGCTCACATATGCGCGCACGCACACACAGGCTCACACACACGCTCACACACACACATGCACACATACGCACTGACACGCAGCCTGCAGCCAACCCCCTTCCCACCCCCAGCCCTGAACACAATTCAGTCATAGAATAGATAGAGCAGTGAGTGGTCCACGCCAAAGGAAACAGGCCAAAACCAGACTGGGGCCGGGAGGGGGGAGAGGGAGAGGAAGGGGGAGGAGAGGATGGGGTGGGGGGGGCAGGTGGGGATCCAAGTCTGGGACCCAGATAGGACCCGCACTGCAACTGGAATGGGAGGGACCCTGGAGGCCCGCTGTGGGCTGCAGCGCCCGGGCCTGGGCCTCCCTTCATCCCAGCATCAGGGCCCCATCTTGGCGGCTCATGGCCCCCCCCCCCGTCACCCCCTCTTACCCACGGAGCCCGTGGTCTCCGTCTTGCAGAGGGGAGGACCCGGACCCGCAAAGAGAAGCCAGTCCTTGGGCCGGAGCCCAGCTCCCCGTGGCTGGCAGCGTCTCCCTTCTGACATGGTGGGCAGCTTCCGGGCAACCTTTTGCCTCCCTCGGTCTCTCTCTCTCTCTCTCTCTCTCTCTCTCTCTCTCTCTCTCTCTCTCCGCCCCTGCTACCTCCCCGTAATTTGCCAAAATTAACAGATTTATGGCAGCGTTTTGGTTTGGATCAACTTTTCGTATGTACTTTGCAAGAGAAAAACATTTGCCTCTCCCCGACTTACTGTTTGCCCATTAATACGCTCCGCACTCGCTGGTGCTTAATGACTGTTGAGCTTTTTCTCTGTTCATAAGAAAAATTGTTTGTTTGTTGTGACGAAGGGTGCCAGGGGTTCTCACAAGTACAAACACACCAAAGCCATAAAAAGGGCAATTAATTCTTTAAAAAAATTTTCTTTTTCGAGAGAGAGTGGGAGAGAATGGATGCTCTGTTTACAGAAAAGCCAGGGAGAAAACAGATACGTCTAAGAGGTGTCCTCACAGGGTGGTCACGGCTCCTGTAAACTCGGGGAACACACGTGTCCGTAGAAAAGGTTGTCCGGCAGCAACGTGGACCCCCACCCCCCAAGGATGGCTGTGAGAATCCGAGAGAAAATGTGTATCAAGGGCTCAGTTTGGTGCCTGGCAAAGAGGAGGCGGATAGGAGTTACCCGGGTCCTTATCCATCCCTGTGTGCATGGAGCAGCTTATCTGGGTGGGGCCGGGGCTGGGTTCTGAGGGTGCAGAGGTCAGCAAGATGGACCGGTCCTGCCCGGGTAGAGGTGACCAGCCAATCGCGGGAGACGGGCAGTAAACATCTGGATGTGTCGCATGTCCTGCAGGAATTAAATGCTTGGAGAAAGGCACAAGGTTAAAGGTGAAGGAGGTCCCGGTGGGCTGTGCCCGATGGCGGGTGTGGCCGGGGGCAGCCCCCATCCCTCTGCGCTCCCACGTCCGACACTGGCTGGGCCATGGGTGGCTTTGACCCTCTCCCGACTCCAGGTCGCTCTGTGGGCCTCTGCCTTCTCTGTCCGCCCCCGTCCTGTCTGCACACCTTGCGGGGCTCATGGCCTTCCTTGTGTGGCTCCCCCGTGTGTCCCTACGCTGGGTCTCTCTCCGAACCTCAGCCTCCTGTGCGAGCTGCCGCCTCCTCGCCTCCACCGTGACACCCAAACTTAACGTGATCAACGCTGAGACACTGATCCCCACTCGATGCCCCCCAACCGGCTCCACCCCCTGTACCCCATTTCGGCGAAGGCCGGTGCCGCCCTCCCACTTGCTCAGGAAGGAGTCTGGCATCGTCCCGGCTCCTCTCTGTTGCTCAGCTCCGCAGACAGCTAACGCTCCGGGTCCCAGCTTCATCCTTCAGCCAGAGTCCCCACACCTCTCGCCACCTTCAAGTCCAGGCCACCGTCACCTCGCACCAGGGAAGCCTCCAAACCTATTCGAAGAGCTGAAACACATGTCAGGTAACTTCTCCACTTGAGACCCCCCCTCCCCTGAAATGCATCCCTGGGTAAAAGCCTGCAGCCTTATTGCTCACCACTCCCCCACACAGCCTCAGGCCCCACCTGCCCCAGGGCCTTTGCACCTGCTGAGCTGGCCTGGAATGCTTCTCCCATCGGTGACTGATGTCTTTCTAAGGAGGGGAGAATTTCTCACACAGAGACAGACACAGAGAGAAGAGACATTGGGGAGACAGGGGCAGATTAGAGGGATGTGTCACAAGCCAGGGGACGCCTGGGGCTACCAGAATCTGGAAGAATCCAGGAAGGACCCTCCCCTACAGATTTCTGAAGGAGCACAGTCCCCCGACACCTTGACCTTGGACATCCAGCCTGGAGAATCCATTTCTGTCGTTGGAAGCCGCCCCGTGTGTGGCACCTTGTTCCAGCAGCTCCAGGCCACGAACACAGAACCACAGCCCACGCTGGCTGAGGGCCACATGTTGGGCCTGGGTGAGAACAGTCCTTGTCGAATGTCTCGTGTTGGAAGCTACCTCCGCCAGCTCCGATAAAGGGAGAGAATAGATGAGAAAGAGGGTGTATGGGAGGGGCTGGCAGACCTTCTGTCTGACCCTCAATTGTGATGGTCCCAAGATCTGGCACTTGAGGGGACCCACTGAGCCTTGTGGTCCATCCCTCTCCCCTGGGACTGGCCTAGCAACCATTCAGAGACCTGCACGCTCGGCTC
>NW_005871439.1:24976-27476 GCF_000147115.1 Myotis lucifugus | reverse complement strand
GTGAGCTTCAGAACAAATTAGTGGGGCAGTTTTGTTTTTGTTTTTGTTTTTTTTTTTTGCTCACTTGTTTACCTCCCAGAACTTGATGCACTTGGATTCGGGGGGAGGGGAGTGGGGTGAATTATTCATCCATTGCCGGTCCACCATTCATTACTAAGATCTGATCTTAATGGTAAAGATACTGTTAAGAAAGGCTGTAGAAAGTTGTAATAATAACCATCAACAAAATGAAAAAAACAACAGACTGAATGGGGGAAGATATTTTAAAATAATACATGTGATAAGGAGTTAATATCTAAAATATGTGAGGCACTCATACAATTTAACACCAAAAAATGAATACATAAATAATCTAATTAAGAAATGGGCAGAGCACCTGAATAGACATTTCTCCAATAGGACGTACAGATGGCCAATAGACATTTAAAAGGATGCTCAACATCACTCGGTAATGGAATGAGTACTTTCTTAACAGTATCTTTTGTAAATCAAAATTTTTTTAATGTTGATGAAGTCCAATATATTGATTTTTTTCCTGTTGCTTTTATAGTTTATGTGTTTTTGTTCTTTTCATGTCTTATTTAAGAAACCTTTGCCGAGCTCAAGGACACTAAGAATTTTCTCCTGTCTTTCCTTCTGGGAGTTTTATATTTCTTAAGACGACAATGAAATATCACTTCACACCTGTCAGAAAGGCTACGATCAAAAAATCAACAAATAACAAGTGTTGGGGAAGATGCGGAGAAAAGGGAGCCCTCCTACCCTGCTGGCAGGAATGCAAATTGGCGCAGCCGCTAGGGAGGTCCCTGAAAAACACTGAAAATAAAGCTACCAGAGGACCCAGCAATTCCATTTCTGGGTATGTATCCAAAAATAAAAATGAAATCACTCATCTAAAAAGATACGTGCACCCCTCTGCTCATTGTGGCATTATTGACAATAGCCAAGCTATGGAAACAACTTCACACATTGCGGACCAGTAGTTTTATTGCCAGCTTTACCCGGTGGCCAGATAAGTTTCTATTGGACGAGTACAAAAAAAAACCTCTTTACATACATACCCATTGCACTTTGAAGTTATTTATTACATGTTCTCACAAGCTCATATCTTCTTAACGTATGATACTTTGTCTAGATTTGAGATTCGTAAATAAAGACCCTCCGCTCTAATGAATTTTAAATGAATCTGGTTGCCATGGTTAGAACGCCCTTCAGAGTCAACAGACAGACCTCTCCACGGTGCAGTTAGAAAAATGGAGGCCAGGCCACCCAGCCCTGCAAATCCTCGGGGTTCGATGGCGCCGGCCCCATTGCTTTCTGACGTCAGGAGCTGCAGAAAGGCAGCAAGGAGTGGCCTTGAGGCACACGGGGAAACTGAGACTCAAAGCAGGGGCGAGAGGCTCGCCACAGAGCCACCGGCGCGTAGCTTTCTGCTCTAAGCCGCTATACAGTTCCTCAGGTTGTGACCCAACCATAAAATTATTTTCGTTGCTACTTCATCACTGTAATGTTGCTACTATTATGAATCGTCATGTAAATATCTGATACGCAGGATGGTCTTTGGCGACCCCTGTGAAAGGGTCGTTCGACCGCCAAAGGGGTCGCGACCCACAGGTTGAGAACCGCTGCCTATACTAATGTTTTTAGGGGCTCGCTGGGGCTGCCCCTCAGCTGAGAGCTGTGCAAGTGATGTTTTGCCTAATGCTCAGAGCATCATCCCCTCCCTATTCCCACATTAAGGAAGAGCAAATGGTCCAGCTGACGTGGCTCAGTGGTTGAGCGTCGACCCATGAACCAGGAGGTCAGGGTTCAATTCTCAGTCAGGGCACATGCCCAGGTTATGGGCTCGATCCCCAGGGTGGGTCGTGCAAGAGGCAGCCGATTGGTGATTCTCTCTCATCATGGATGTTTCTATCCCTCTCTTCCTCTGCCTTCCTCTCTGAAATCAATAACAACAACAACAACAACATTAAAGAAGGAAGAGCAAATGGAGGCTCAGAGGGGAGTGGCTTGCCCGAGGCCCCCTGTGAGCCACCGGGGATGCCCGCATGGATGGGGGGGGTCTTTGTCATCTGGCCAGACCCCAAGCAGGTTGGGTCTCCCCTGGCTCGGGAAGCAGTCACCCTGGCATGCCTTCTCCCCAGCCTCCCCTCCCCTCCCCTCCTGGCACCCTCTGGGGGACCAGTCCACACCCACAGTCCCCAGACAGAAGGTCCCCATGTGGCTCCCAAACCTGGGGTGTCAGCTCCCGCAGCTGAGGCGCCACAGCCCCACCTACCCTCCTTCTGGGGGAGGCGAGATGTGCAGGGGATGGGGGCCCGAGAGGCAGGCTGGGGCTCAGCAGCCGGTGGGCAGACGGAGGGGCTCCCAGCCAAGGGAGGTGTGATCTCCCCAGGCTCGGCGTCCTGGAGTGCGAACTCCCAAGCCCGATCCCCAACATTTGGCCACATTTTTCCTTTCTTTCCCCAGTGCAGGCTCCCGGCTGGGGTGCAGTTGGCTG
>NW_005871439.1:21941-24586 GCF_000147115.1 Myotis lucifugus | reverse complement strand
ACATCAGAGTAAGGGAGAAGGCCAGGGGGTGGGAGGGAAGAAGGGAGAAAGGGAAGCGAGGAAGTTTGATCTCTGTATAAACACCCAGCATCTCCCACCCAATAAAGAAGGGCCGTCTACCGCTACCTCCCCGCCCGGATCTCACAGGCAGACGCAGAGGCAAAGGAAGCCAGACACAAAGGAGGAGAAGCAGCGCCATCACATTTGCATGATTTTG
The DNA here is from genome assembly GCF_000147115.1 of Myotis lucifugus. Taxonomy (NCBI): domain Eukaryota; kingdom Metazoa; phylum Chordata; class Mammalia; order Chiroptera; family Vespertilionidae; genus Myotis; species Myotis lucifugus. Next base: position 24,369 of record NW_005871439.1, on the reverse strand, counting down.
GAACAAGGCACAAGGAAGCCATGCAGCAGGGTCACAGGGCTTGTTACCTTGGAGCGGGGGAGGGGGGGCGGCGGGGGAGGGGGGCATTTGCCGGGTGGACGGCAGGGAGCCTTCCGGGTTTGGGAAATGTTCTCAATCCTTTCTTTTATTTCCAGATTTTTAAAAATTGATTTTTAGAGAGAGAGAGGAAGGGAGGAGAGAAAGCGAGAAAGAGAGAGAGAAACATCGATGTGAGAGTGAGACAACCATCAGCTGCCTCCTGCATGCCCCCTCCCAGGGACCGAGCCCACAATGTGGGCATGTGCCCTGAACGGGAATCAAACCGGTAACCTTTTGGTGCACGGAACGACGCCCAACCCATGAGCCACACGGGCCAGGGCGGAAATGTTCTAAATCCTGATCCGGTGGTTACACGGGCGTCCACTTATATGAAAGTCCATCGAGTTATAACCTGAAGATCTGTGTACTGAGGGGTACACTTTCCTGTGTGTGCATGTTTGTTGTTGATTTGAGAGAGGGCGAGAGGAACGTCGAGTTGCTGTTCCGTTCATTTGTGCAGTCATCCATTGCCTCTTGTGTGTGCCCTGACCGGGGATGGACCCTGAAACCTTGGTGTCTCAGGACGATGCTCTAACCAACCGAGCTACCAGGCCAGGGCCCGGTGTGTAAAGTTTCAACTCCATCGTTTTTAAGCAGGTAATGTGACGGAAAATAGACGGAAGGACAGACGGACCAAGGACAGACCCTCATTCAGTGGCCATTCACGGACTCTTGGTGTGTGAGGGGCCCAGGGCCAGTTTGGGGCCTGGAGATAAACGAGTCCCAGCTTTTTCCTGCGGGGGAACTCACGGGGAGGCCTGGAGACAGGTGCACGCAGGCAGGCGTCCTATCAACACGACAGGAGGGCCGCGGTCGAAGGGGGTGGGGGGGGAGGGCCCGGAGCCGGGGAGAATGAAAGACATGTGCCAAGAGTATCAGATGGGGCAGAACGGGATAAACACCCGAGAAACCCACTGAACGCAGAATCACATGACAGAAAGACGACGGGAAAAACAGGAGTGGATGCACGGTGGGTGGACGGAAAGGATGGATGGCGATTTTTTTTTTTCACTCCTTGACGGTAAACATTGCCCTGGGCCTAGTAAAGGTTTAATCTCACGTTGAATGAATGAATAAATGAATGGAATATGGCTGAGAGCACAGATAAGCAAGCACGGATCTGAAACATTTCGAGCTTCTTTTGTCTGATCATGGACCTGCTGGGGTCCAGCCTGGGATGCAGGGAAGCCCTCGGGACAAGGTGCTCATCGTGGCTTTATTGCTAATGACAAAGGTCGGGGGTGGGGGCAACCCCAAAAAGGTAACAACAGGGGGCCTGACGCAGCCACCTGGGGACACGACATAGCTCGAAACATGACCAGGAGACAGCGTTGTTAATGACACCAGAACATGTTTGGAATGGAAAGGAAAGCCTACATGAAATAATTAGTGTGTCACAGTAGACATACAATCTGAACTCAGCCATGTTTGTTTGTTGTTGTTGAAAGGACTTGGGAAAACATTCCGTCGAGGCGTCTCTCGCCGCTTTCCCTAAGTGGCAGGATAATTTTGTTCTGTGCGTTGTTTCTTATTCTGCTGAGACCGGCCAGCCCACCACGACGTCGAAGCGCTTTAATTATCAGGCAAAGAAAGGCCATTTTCGCTCTGCCAACTTTAAGGAAAAAGAAACAGGGGATTTGCTCTAAACAAAAAAATGATGATGACTGTGATGTAACCATGACAGCCAACTCCAAACTATTCTCCCCTTGAAGTTGATCCCTTTCCGTTCTCATAAATGCCTCCATCCCTCAGGCCCTCAGAGCACAGTTGCCCTGAAAGGCTGAGGTGGGACAGACCCCGTGTAAGTAGTCCCTTCACTCTTCCCACACGTGTTTATTGAGCACCTACTATGAGCCAGGCAGGCCAATGGGCTGCAAAGGAATCAGTTCGCTGGGAGTGAGTATTTTGTTTGGTGTCAAGCCTGGGTTAGCTTGACTATCACCCCTACTCACCCAGGAGGTCACAGTTGGACTCCCAGTCAGGGCACATGCCCAGGTTGCGGCTCGATCCCCAGTGTGGGGCGTGCAGGAGGCAGCCGATCAATGATTCCCTCTCATCATTGATGTTTCTATCCCTCTCTCCCTCTCCCTTCCTCTCTGAAATCAACAAAAAGGTATATTTTTTTTTTAAAAAAAAAAAGAGAACACAGGGCTTCTGGGAAGACTCCCCCCCTAATAAACCTTCATGCCAATTCGCCAGGTCACGAGGATGCTCTGGGGATCCCCAATCTCCCTTCTCACAACCCGGAGGAGACCCTGAGCCAAGAGCCAGGCCGCTTTCCCCCAACGGAGCCGCATTCTCCGGCTAAATTGGAGTCATACTTCTCTTT
>NW_005871439.1:18005-21266 GCF_000147115.1 Myotis lucifugus | reverse complement strand
TAATCTTCCCAAGAAACACTTTCAGGCAGAGTTAATCCCTCGTTCTCAATTCTATAACCCGAAAGGCTCTGAAAACTTCAAGTATTTAAGCAACATATTTGGCGGCAAATCCTGATCTAAACGGACTCAAGACTCTCCGGGGCCTTTAAGGGTCCTGCGTGATGGGAGCCGGCACAGGGGGCTGGAGAGGGGGCTGGGGAGGGGGCCGGACCACACTCCAACGCACTTGGGATTCACTGTCCAGCGGAAGGAGTGGCAAGGGCGTTCTCACAGAGCTTGCCTGGCCCGTCCCCACCTCTGAGCAGGGGATTAGCTGGCGTCGGGCATAGGTCACCGAATGGGGGGCCAGGAGGCTCCATCCAGCTGCAGGAGCTGAGGCCTCTGTCAAGGGCAGGAGCCAGCCTGCAGCAACACTGCAGGGAGGAGGGACAGGAGGGGATGCATACCCTCGCCTCTCTCTTGTCCCACCCCCAGATCTCTGGCCCAGGCTCCCTACTGGCTGACCCAGCAGAAGCAGGAGGTCAAGGGGCACTTGATAAAGTGGGTGAAAGAGAGCCCTGGGGTACGTAGCAAAGGGGAGAGGGCGCAGAGGGGCCTCGAGGGGCAAATGAACAAGATGGAGCGCATCTCTGCCGAAGATGTAACGAGGGAGTGGGGCTCAGAAGCTGCATGCTCCCCCCTTCCCCGCCCCCCTGCACAGCAGCCCCCCAAGGCAAGGCCTCCCCCATTTCCCCACCTCTGCTGTCCTTGCATTGACCAGCTCCCAAGCAGAACACCTGGCTGGAGGCACCTGGGGTCAGGCCCACCAGGGTCAGGAGGGACCCACCCAGGGGCCAGTCCCGGGTGCCACAGAGCCACGGGGATGGCTGCTCCGGCCGGCCGGGCGGGCTGGGGGCCGGGGGCTGTTGGTGAGGTCCCAGCAGCGCCTCATATGAGCTGTCAGCATCAAGAGGCTGACATTTAACACGTAGCAGCTTCCTGTGATGGATAAATATTAAACACAGCCCGACCGGCGAGACTAAGTAAATACCTATTAGTCTCCGCCATGGAGTCCGCAGGCAAAGGAGAGGGCGCCCTAATTGCTCACCCTTCTCCTCCTAATATTCAGTAAGCATCTCGCTAGACTTCGGCCAGGAGGACTCGCCTGGTCTCTCTCTCTCTCTCTCTCTTATATTAAGTTGAACAATCTTACATTTTTTTGGAGCCAGCCAGAGAGAGAGAGAGAGAGAGAGAGAATAGAATATGGAAAACAAAGCATTTCTTTGACCCTCAGTCAAAGAGTAGAGTAGAAGGTAGAACTGCAAGACCTCTTAGAGCTGGTCTTCAACCCATCACTTGACAGTTGTTAAAAAATGAATAAGAAATAAAGACGACCGCGGAGAGCTATGGGGGGAAATCACCAATAAAATCACCAGTGAGGCCAGGTCAAATCTAGCTCTGCTGATCCTGCACGGATTTTGGAAAGTCTAACTTGATAAATTGATAGGTATAGTGCGCTCTCTCTCTCTTTCTCTCTCACACACACACACACTCACCTACTCTCTACCTCGCCTCAGGTTGTTTCCTTCCAAATGCTCAAGGACAATCCTCTGCAAATCTTGGAGCTCTTTCCTGCACAGTCCTCTCCTCTCTGGTCCTCTGCTCTGCAAACTGTAGCTTTCCTGCCCCCCCACCCCGACACCCAGCTCCATCTCCTCAGCTCAAGAACACCCCGCTCTGTCTGGGTGCCCCCGCTCTCCCCCATGGCGGGGCATCTCTCTCCGAGCAGCAAGCTGGGGTCATGGTAGGACTCGCCTCTGGTTTGCCATCTCTCTGTGATCACTGTTCTCCGTTGCCTGATGTTGGATGTCCTAAAGACCATGGTTGCCTGTATTTTTATTTCGTTTTCAGGGGGGAGGGCAAATTCAGGCCCTGTTGTTCCATCTTGACTGGAAGCAGATGTCCTTGGATGGTCCAGTTTGGCCAAAGGAAGAATGCCAAGAGGGACTCTGACATTGGCCTTAGGTTACGTCGGCTTCTAGGTGGTACCAGCACCTTCAGTCTGCCCTTTGCAAGGGTCGTCTCTCTCCAGCACGCGGGGGTGGTGTTGCTACCCCCCAACTCTACAGAGCAGGACTTTGACGGAGCTGTGCTAGGACACAGAACAAGAATTCAAATGCAGGTCTGATTATACTTGAACTCCTACCTCACTCACCACCTTGCTTATGCACTCAAGGGCCAGAATGAGTGAGTGAATGAATGAATGAATGAATGAACGAATGAATGGAATGGAATGAGTGAACCCACGCAAGAATGTTTAGCACGCAGACCCCCTAAATTCTCATAAAAAAATAAAATTAAAAAAATGCCAGTGCTGGAAGGGAACACGTAGGCATCATCTTGCCCTGTTTCAGAGGCTGAGGGAAGGCAAGGGATTTATCTAGAGCCCGCAGCCAGGCAACCAGCCCTGAAATGAATTCTATCCCCTCGCTCTTCTTATTCAATTGAGGCTCATAAAGCGAGAACAGCATTCGGATAATATATATGTGTGTGTATAAACTATCTGGCTTTAAAGATGTATTCTAATACGTCTCTTTCACCTGGGCTTGCAAAACAGTCGGGTTTTATTTGGACCAATTAGGCCTGAGTGCGTGGCGGAGCTCTGGGCGAGGGGAGAGAGGTCAGAGCTAACGAGGAGAAGCAAAGCAGGGCTGTGCGCTGAGGCTGTGTGGGGACTTAGAGAGAGCACACTCTGTCCACTCCCCCCCCCCCCAACCCCGAAGCTGTGACTGAATCCGTAAGGCTCGCCTCCCAGGCTCCAGGCTGCTCTCGGGGACCGTTTCTTAGAGAGCCCGTCGGGAAGCACAACCATTAAAAAACGACTTGCATTTAAGGGGCCCCTTCGTTTAGGCCAGTGGTCGGCAAACTCATTAGTCAACAGAGCCAAATGTCAACAGTACAACGATGGAAATTTCTTTTGAGAGCCAAATTTTTTAAACTTAAACTATATAGGTAGGTACAGTGTTATTCACTTAATTAGGGTACTCCTAAGGCTTAGGAAGAGCCACACTCAAGGGGCCAAAGAGCCGCATGTGGCTCTCGAGCCGCAGTTTGCCGGCCGCGGGTTTAGGCCAGTGGTTCTCAACCTTGGCTGCACATTAGAAACACCACAGAAACACTGTTTTCTAAGAGTGGAAGAAAGAGGACTCCATCCTGTAGGAACTCAATTATCTGTGAATTCAGGTGTACAGAGAAATCCTGTGCTTACGTGAAACCCACTAT
>NW_005871439.1:0-17797 GCF_000147115.1 Myotis lucifugus | reverse complement strand
CCAGAAATCAGGATTTTAAAAAAAGATTCCCAGGTGATTCTAATGTGCAGCCAAGGTTGAGAACCACTGGTTTAGGCGGAGAGGGACCTAGAGAGGAACATGAGTTTGGAGATAAAATCTGAACTGTGCTCCAAGAGTGTATTAATTAGGACTCTTTCTGTTGTAAATGAGTAAATGTGATTCAAAGTGGATCAATAAATATATGTGCGTTTGTTTACACACACATTTACATATATGCTCTGTGTTGTGTTGTATGTTATGTTGTATGTTATACGTTTTATGTTCTGTGTCGTGTGATGCATGTTGTACGTTATGCATTATAAATTATATATTATATTTACATATAAGCTGTTCATATGACTAAGTTTGGGGTGGAGTACTTTCAGATAAGAGGAATCCACCTTTTAAAATATCGTTATCATTGCCGTTACAAAAGGAACCCATGGTTGTTTTAGAAAAAATTTTTAAAACATATTAAACAGCAGAAAAAACAAACTCACCCAAGCACCCTTTTGTTGCTGAGCTTTTTTAAAAAACCATCCTTAAGATTGATATCGTGAATCCTTTCCTGGTTCTAAAATCTATAAATACTCGGGCCATTCAGTGCCATTTTGTAATATTTCGAAAACACCTTCCTGGGTGGCAAGGCTGGCTCCCCTGCCTCGCGCTGAAGCTCTGTTTTTGTGGACACAGAACAAGCCACGTGGCTTCGTGCCCTCCGTGTCCCAGTGAGAGCCCGCCGCCATCCCACCCTGGTGCCTGTGCCCACTGTTGCCCACAAGGGCTTGGACAGACGGCTGTGTTTTAGGACCTACCCCCGTGTCCATACAGCGGTGAGCGTAGGGTCAGTAGGATTTCACCAGCCAGTGCTCGGCAACAGCCCCGGAAACCTCCGTCAGCTGGGCTTCTCCACGGACACCACTGAGGAGGTAATTGAGCCCCGTTGTGTTTTATTTTAAAGGTCGGCGAAGACCTCCCGCCCTTGTGGGCTGGCAGACCGTCTGCTCCTATTGGACCAATTGTCTCGGCGGTGAGGCCGGGCCATGGCCAGTTAAGCCTGGCACCCTGAAGGGCTGCTGTTGGGAGGGAGGCTGGTTAAGAATTCTGTGCATCTCGGCTCCCCGCCGGGCACGTGAAGGGCTGCTGCAGACGGAGCTTTCAGTAGCCTGACCCCGGGGCTGGGAGAGGCCTTCACACATCCCTGCGGTCCTCTGGTGATCTGGGCAGAGCCCTGGGTTACTCCTCTGCTGCTAACACCTCTGCAGAACTTGCTAATTCCCCTCTTTTCGCAGCAAGCAGGGTTCCAGCAGACGTTCCAGCGAGAGGTGGTATCTGACCAGCCAAATGGACTGAGATAGTACGACAGCGTTTCACCCACTCCAGGTGCCAGGACTGTACGACGCACCGTTACTTTTGCTAACCTCTAAGAAAGAAGCAAAATATTCCAATTAATTGTGAAAGACCGTTCATTGTACATTACACCCCAATGTCAAAGTTACTAAAATGTACCCCCAAAAATGGGAAAAGAGACAAATAAAACAAATACAAACTAACAACAAGAACCCTCCTAGATATCCTGTTAATCACAATTTTCAATACGTGCACTATTGCCATTGTTATGATAGGTGTGGCTGCTTCTATTTATGACTGGGAATGAGGAATTTCCATGGAAACTGGTTACACTGATTAGCTTTAGAAATAAAGGTTTATTAAATCAGATAGTAAAATAAAAACATTCACGTTTCTTAAACTAAAATTTTAATGATTAAATTTAAGTTTATTTAATACGAGCTGCTATAAATTAAATATTTGACACATATGTGTATTAAATACAGGTATGTATTTAGTTTAAGAAAAATCCTAAGCAAATGATGGCGTTACTGATACAAATGCTGCCAGCTGGGGTAGGAAGCACCAAGGGAGGGAAACCCCAGGACAAAGGATTTGGCAAAACTCAGGCCTTTCTTAATTTGGGGGAGAGTCTCTTCTGAGTGGACACACCCCACCTGGCCATTTTGTTCATTTCCACCTTCCTGTTCGATGGGAAAACTGGGTCTAAAAAGAGGGAGGAATGTAATATAAGTTTGGGCCTGAGTTTGGATCCAATGCCAGGACTCAGGAATCCAGCTGGGTGGTGCACTGCTACCCGATGTTCCTGTTCCAGGGAGCTGTCAGCCAGGTAACACTTCCCTCTGTGGTATCTCTTCTCCTCTTTCTTTTCCAGAACCAAACACTAAGGCACACTGTTCACTACATTATTCAGTAGAGTTTCTGGCTGGATCCAAACCAAGAGATAGTTTATGTGCAAGTCCTTTCTGACCATCATTTAGCCATTGTAGAATTCTGAATTTTGATTCATCCATTTGTTGGCTAGAATACACTTATATATATCTATATCCATATCTATATATAGATATAGATATGGATATAGATATATATATATATAAGTATTTATATAGATATTGTGAATCCTTTCCTGGTTCTAAAATCTATAAATACTCAGGCCATTCAGTGCCATTTTGTAATATTTCCAAAACACCCTCCTGGGTGGCAAGACTTTATATAGATATATTTATATCTATATAAATATATAAATTTATATCTATATCTATATATCTATATATCTATATTGATATCGATATTGATATCGATATAGATATAGATATAGATATAGATATATAATCATTTAGGGACCCCAGGCAGAAACTTAGCAGTTTGATGTCACCTAATATCTACCCCTGGAAAACTATTTGTCTTTCTTGATTTAAACAAAGCCCAGCAACTCAGGTCATTCAATGCCATTTTATATTTAGAAAAATACCTTTTTTCCAGAAGGATACATGAAAATATGTGTTTGGTTTTTTTAAAATCCTTACATGTATAGGAATGTTTTCTTTTGTTGGCTTTATAGATTACACACAGTTTGGCTGGGTATAAAAATCATGGCTCACAACTTTTATTCTTTTAATATTCCTTTTTTGGGGGGGTGTTTATCATTGTAGACAAGAAATGTTAGTCTTTTGAAGGTAAAGTGATTCTTTTCATGTTTAATTTTTTTTCTTTAGAGTCTTACATGATTTTTAATTTACCTTTGAGATTCAAAGCCAGAGTTCAGCTAGTCACAGTCATCTTTTCGTTATTTTATACATGTATGGTTGTGCTCTTCAAGACACAGTCTGAGGATCTTTTAAACTCTGGTGTTCCTTTCTGTTGTATCTCTGATTAATGCTGGAGCTACAATGACTGCTTCTCGGGATGGTTATTATAATTTGCTGAGATTTTTTTGTTTTCCACAGTGACATTGAGATGATTCCTAGCATCCACCGAATGTTCACAATTTTAACCCCCTTTTATGTTTCCTGCATAGTCATTGTTTGGATAGTTGGGCTTCTTATTTGGATAAAGGTCATATTAATTCATAAATTGCTGTTGCCCATGATTATATTCATCGGATCCCCAGTATTATTTCCAAGATAAGGCATTTTATGCTCCCATGCGAGAGCTAGCTGCACCTCAATGGAAGAGGTTTTGAGATTTGACCTGAATCTCCAGAAAAGCTTTAAGTCTCATCACACCAACAGCAGGATCGCGTGAAACGTTTTGATAACTGAGATGTGCATTCTGAACTTTTAGTGAGTGAGAAGGCATGAACATTCAGCAACTGATCAATTCCTTCTACAAGTGCCATTAGGCTTACTAAGCAAGTGTAAACAGGATAAGAGAGCATCTCTTAAGAGAGGAAGAACTTTTCACCAAGCAGTTATTACAGACCCACCTACCAATTGCACGTCTGCTAATTACAAATCAAGTACTCTAGAAGCACCCATTGATAAATGATTTCTGTGTAAATTCCACATCACTTCAGAGAGCTCGTACATCAAGGAACTTGAATTCACACATATATAACGGGTATAATGTACAATATATAGTATGTGTGCTAATTACAAAAGACGCTTGATCGACCCTCATTTACAAATTAAATATGTGCTCACTGCCCACTAGATACTTTAGAAAATTCTGTGCACCAATGATTTCCATGCTAATCACACAGCAAATAACTTGAAACACATACAGGGTGCGGCAGAAGTAGGTTTGCAGTTGTGAGTATCCGAAACGCAGTTTATTCTTGTATTATTACTTATTAATTATCGTATCATTTCCCAGAAGGACAACTGTAAACCTACGTTTGCCACACCCTGTATCTGCGAATAATTCATGTGCTAATTACACAATAAACACTTTTAAAAAAACCAAAACCAATGTATAAATTATGTGTTAATGACGTATAAACCACCTGAGGAAACCCCAAGTACAAATGATTTATGTTTAATTACACACCAGACACTTCGGGAACACCCATGTGCAAATGATTTATGCGCTAATTACACCAATACTTAATTTCAAAAATGTCAAACAACAAATTACTTGTATGCTAATCACAAATCTGAACACTTATTTTGCCATTGATTTATGGACTCATTATTAGTTGTTCTTATCTGTTTCCTTTAAGGATCCACTGTCATCGGCAGATTGACAGTTTTCTTCTGGTTGATACTCATGATGAATCCACATCAAATTTCTCGTCCATAATGAAAAGGTTGTAGGGCCCTCTCTTGATCCCCGCCTGCTCCCTCGGGCCTGCCCAATTATTGATTATGTGATTGGGGGTCCCACTTGGGGGTGCGGCAAACCTTAGGAGTTCTCAGACCAGGCTCTGAGGCATTCTCCGGGGTAAGAATAGGCTCTGGCCTTTGTCTAGAACAGTGGTTCTCAACCTTCTGGCCCTTTAAATACAGTTCCTCATGTTGTGACCCAACCATAAAATTATTTTCGTTGCTACTTCATAACTGTAATGTTGGTACTGTTATGAATCGTCATGTAAATATCTGATATGCAGGATGGTCTTAGGCGACCCCTGTGAGGGGTCGCGACCCACAGGTTGGGAACTGCTGGTCTAGAACCATGCGAGGAAATCAATAAATGAAGTACAAATGCTTATATTAGACACTCGCTCTATGCGGTCCTCTCGCTCATTCAAGGCGCCACTGTTCTCCTCAATGTATTTACACCTAAACGTCATTATTTTGTCTGTCAATGGCCACGGCTACCTCTAGGTGGTCCCTCTACCATGTCACAGCTGACAAAAGGCTTCCACCATCCTTCTCTGATTGAACGTGCACCTCACGAAAGAGGGAGAAGTCAAGAATAGGATTTGGAGTCTCCAGTTTAGCAGGTGGGGAAACTGAGGCTCGGGGTCAGTGAAGCTCTAAGTCTCCTGCCAGACCCAGAGCTAAAGTCTGCCAGACCCCGCAGCTCCCGGGCCGCCTCCTGCCTGGGTTCCACTTGGTATTTCCTCCACAAGAAAACCTTGAACGAGCATCCTCCCAGAAGCTTCCAGAACCCCAACACCCCGCTGCCCACCGGCCCCACGCTCTCCTGTTATCCCATCCCACCCCCTTCCCTTCTCCCCTGTCCCCAGGCCCCTGGCCTCTCCCTCCAAACCCGACTGGGCCCCCTTCACGCGTCTCACCTCCTTAGGAGTGAAAATGGATATCCCAGAGATGGCGGCTTAATTGACTGATTAATAACAGAAAACCTAATTGAACGCTCCCAGCCTGTATGTGCGATGTCTTAATGGTAGAGCCCTGGGAATAAGCGCGCAGCAGGGGAGCCTGAACCCAGCACAGCGCTGGCACTTCCAATTTAAGAGTCAATCTCATTACACCAGAAGCTGTTCCCTTCATCCCCCGGATGAGCTCCAGCTCTCCAGCCAGACGCCCGAGTACCAGCATCCTCAGCTCCATCCTATCGGGGGGAGATGCAAATGGAAGGGTGGGTCTCTCTCTCTCTCTCTCTCTCTCTCTCTCTCTCTCTCTCTCCTCATTATCTGTTCTCCCCACTCTGCATAATCTGAGCAGCTCAGCAAATATTCAAGGACAGAGTCCCCCTCTGTCTGTCCTGGCTGCAAACACTGTTGAGCGTCCAGCCCAGGATGCCCACTCACCCCCCACTGACCCCACGTAACCCGGTGCCTGGGGTCTGTGTGTCCACACTCCCCTCCCGGACGCAGCAGGCCTGCCCACAGCGGCCGTGGGAGCCCGTGATGGGGCCGTGAGAGCGCTGATTGGAAAGTGGGCTGCTTACCTGCGCCAAGGGAGGGCGTCTCTTCTCCGAGGCCCCGACAAAGGCGGCTTCCGGTGGCTAATGACCTGGTAGGTGGCAAGCCCTGCACCTGCGGGGCCTCTTAGCGCCGCTAATAAAGCAATTGGCTCAGCCTTTCGTCCTCCTCTGGTCGTGATTCCTTGGTCCACACGGGTTTTACAAAACGCAAACATTATACAAAGCCCTCTTCAATCCCATTATATAGGATGTAAAATATATTTTAAAATATACTGTACCATCTATGTCGTAAGACATAGAAACAATCAAGTATACGTGCGTACATGTGTGGGCGCACGGACGTGTGTCTGTGTCTGTACTTTGCTCTTTAAGGTTCCTTTGGCCGGTGGAGGGATGCGAGGGAATCATTTAAGCGTGACCACCCGTTCACTGTGAAGAACTCAATTTGGGGGGGGGGGGGAATAAAAAGAATTCAATGAGAAAATATATTAATCCTTCAATGAACTCTGCATACTGATAAAGGCCTTTGGCTGGGCAGACCACACACCCGGCCGCCTCTGCCCCGTGCCAGCCGCCAAGGAGCCCGCCCCGCAGCCAGGGCCACGTGCGCGGAGCCTGCTACGTGTCTTACAGCAGGTGTTTTATACTAATAAGGCCGCCGTGCAAAGCTGCAGGGATGTGTCCACGCCTTTCCCCAAACTGTGTGCACTCAGCACTTACCCCCTTCGGGGAGGTAAGCGGGGTGGAGGCAGGTCAAAAAAAAAAAAAAAAGGTTTTAATCTCATGAGACAATTTTTCGTCCTAACAGGATTTAAAGGGAAATGGGTGGGTTGGTGGCAAATTGTCCTGTATTGAGAGCATGCTGTGTGCCAGGCGCCACACTGGGGTCTTTCTAAGCAGCCCCTCATTTAATCCTCATCACACCCCTCCATGGAGGGGATCAGCATAACATTTCACGGATGGGGAAACCGGCTCAGAGAGGTCCTGGCCGTTGCCCAAGGTCGCTCAGCCCGAGCAGAGAGGGTTGGGAGCCTGGTCCGCGTGCTCACCAAGCCTGGGGCTTTTCGCAGGACACCGGGCTTCCTCCGAGCGCCCGGGGTAGTGGCACCAGCTCCCCGTACGTGTGATTTCCACTGTCTTCTCCTCATCTCGTTGCTCCGGCTCACCCTCGGAACCCCAGCCCTGTGTTTCCGGGCTTTCCGCAGGCAGGGAGTTTGGGGAACATGAGGCTCGGTGTTTAAGGGGTCTCCCAGCCTCGAGAGCCTGTGAAACGCTCACGCAACCACAAGGACTTTCATAAAAAGGCAATTTCTGCCGCACGCAGGGGGGATAAGAGCCGCGATATTTTCCCATCCTTTTCCTCCAGAACTTGATGAAAACATGAGGCCGTGCGCAGGCAGGGAGCAGAAAATGATCATCTCACAGCAGGCGGCCGCGCCTGTACCCAGCGCGCCACCGAGCGGGAGGGGGCCGCTGGGCCCGGGCCTCTGAAGGATGGTCTTTTTTTCTCAGGCCTGTGGGGTCCCTTCCCCCCCGGGGGGACCCCGTCGCTGCCCTCTCTACGGCCCTCCCACTCGGATGGTCTCAGATGCTCCTCGTTCCCTGGGTGCCCTCTCCATGAACTTGGCGTTTGCTGTGGCCACACCCCATGGGGTGGCAGGAGGAGTGAAAGAAGTCCAGCCAGCAGGACTTCTGAGCAGAGCAGATGTCCAGAGGCACTGGCAGGTCCAAGTTCAAGGGCCTCTTGCTAACTGTTCGCACTTGGCAAAGAACAAACCTCTGGGCAAGAACATTCCTCCTGGACCCGACGCTCCAGGGGACGCAGGGGAAGGCTGGGGCGCGTTCCCACCCCACAAAATCCCCTCCGGCTGCGCCTTTGTGGGAGTATCGGCTCCTGCAAACGATTGTTTTCATGAAGAAGCGAGTCCAACAGCCACAGAGATCGGAAACCACCGGCTGTGTGACCTTAAGCAAGTCACCCCACCTGTCTGTGTCCTGCCCTGCATGGTAGGAAGAGGGACGCCTCCTGCATTGGCTGCTGGAGAAACGCAAGGAATCATCTCAGAGCAGACAGCGTGCCTCTCGGACAAGGGTCCTGTAGCCCCGATGGGCTGATTCAACTGGAAATGCAGATGAAGGTGAAGAAAGAGGTGGGAAGGCAGGGGGTCAGGGAGGGGGAGTGGGGGCTGCCTAGAGACCGCCTGGGAGTGTCCTGCTTTTGAGTCCGAGGCAGAAAGACCGCTGAGGTGGGCTGGAAGTCACAGCAGGGCCGGCTCCCGGGCATGCCGCCTCTGCAGGCACCCAGGCCCCACGGGCCCCGGGCTGGGTTTCATGCTCCGCTGTCATGATCTTCGAATTCATATAATTTTTAAAAAAATATATTTTATTGATTTTTTACAGAGAGAAAGGGAGAGGGATAGAGAGTTAAAAACATCGATGAGAGAGAAACGTCAATTCAGCTGCCTACTGCACACTCCCCACTGGGGATGTGCCCGCAACCAAGGTACATGCCCTTGACCGAAATCGAGCCTGGGACCCTTGAGTCTGCAGGCCGACGCTCTATCCACTGAGCCAAACCGGTTAGGGCAAATTCATATAATTTTTGAACAAGGCCCCCACATTGTCCTTGTGCTCTGGACTCTGAAAATTATGCGGCCGGTCCCGAGTCTCAGCCGACATCGGCCGTCCCTGTCCAGCTTCCACGTCCACAGAGCAGGGCCCTTGGATGGTGACAACATCGATGCTAACGGTGACGGCTGTGCTCTCCCGAGGCCCCGCCTGGGCTGCGCTGGGCACTTTCCCGTGCCTGGCACGGCGCTTGGCACTAAATAAGCGTGTGTTGAACACCCTGGTCAGGTTTGGACTCCACACCCAATGCCCACCCGAGCGGGGAGGGGTTCCACCCCAGGGACTTGGAGCCACCAGTCCTGGGTTCAGAGCCTCACCCTCCCGCTCGCCAGTCATGACTGTGGGCAAATTCCTGTGCTGTGCTGTGGTGACGTCACAGGTAAACGGAGATAATAATGGCACCTCTTTTCTAGGTTATTAGGGAATTAAATGAGATACTAGGTGGTGAGCACCAGGCCAGGCACCATCACTGCTCTCTCTCCGGCCCTCCCACTCTGATGGTCTCAGACGCTTTACAATCATCACTGTGAACACACATGGGTTTATTTGTTGAGCACCTACTATGCGCCACGTCCTGTGCTAGGCTCTGAGCCAGCAAAGGCTTCTGGGTAACACGGTAGCGAGAGACCCGGGTAGAGAGTGGGGGCCCTTTTTTTGGGGGGGGAGAAGGTTATTAATGAGGTGACCGATTCTTCCAACTCAGACGTGGAACTCTTTATGAGCCAGAGCCAAAGATTTCAACCTCACCCCCCTATTAGGGAAGGGGATGGTTTTCCAGAAATTTCCACGCCTGGAGTAGATGCTGAGTCACCCCCACCTCCAGGAGGGCA
Organism: Myotis lucifugus; assembly: GCF_000147115.1. Lineage (NCBI taxonomy): Eukaryota > Metazoa > Chordata > Mammalia > Chiroptera > Vespertilionidae > Myotis > Myotis lucifugus. The sequence continues at coordinate 8,219 of NW_005871439.1, read as the reverse complement.
GAGGACCCCAAACAGAGCCCCTCTCCCAGGAGCCTGGGACCCCACCCCGGGGCTGGCGAGCGCGAAGAACAAATAGAGAGGGAAATGAACAAATGATCCCAATAATTTGTTTAAGAAGAGGGGGGACCAGGCACCCAAGAAAAATGATCTCCACGAAGACGGTGGGCCTCTAATGAATGTGCGGGTAATGAAATCAACCCGCTCAGGCCACGGTTGGCCCCGATCTTCCCCGGCCTAGATTAAAAAATGGAACATCTGTGATGATTTAATTTACATCTTAATAACAAACAGGCCTCCAGAAACCCGCGGATAAATGCCTTTTATTGCCGGCGTATCTTTTGCACCGCAGCTTGAATGAAAACTCTGGTAATTAATTGTTTTAAGCGATTCTATTAAAAAGTGTCTGCGAGTGCTGGGTGCGGAATGTTTATGCGGCCCGGGCTGCCACAGGAATACAGAGGAGCCCGGAGCGCGCCCGCCCGGATGAGGCGCCTTTATTTCTTCGCCACATTCACCGCCTTAAAGACACGCGGTCCTTAGTTACTTATTTTTTTTTTCCCCCCAAAGAGAGAGATGCAAACCCCACTCATTTCTCTTCCACTTTTTTTTTTTTTCCAAATCTTGATGGTCAGGCTTGGAATGGACAAAGGGATGTCCCCTCCCCACCCGAGGTGTATTTGATATTCTCCTCCCATCGGAGCAGGGACTGTGGCCACAGAGTTTCTTATGTCCAACCCTCAGGTTCCCAATCTGAGAAATGGGGGCATCGCTAGGTGCAGGCTGAGTTGTGCGAGTCCTGGCCTCTCTGGAAAAATCATTCCCGGATGCAAACTGAGCAGGCCGGATACACCAGGCAGGGCGCGGGCCTGGGCGGGGGAAGCGGCCCGCATGCTGTCTGGCGTCTGCCATATGTGGGCGCCCATTGGGGAGTTGGGAGCAGGCCATCCACGTGAAGTAAATGCACCACCTTCCGCAGCTAGAGTCCCAGCCCCGGCTGCACATGACAACCCCCCGGGGAGCTTCCAAAACAAACCAGGCCCCCACCCAGCCCTCAGGGGTCCTCAGTCCATGAGCCTGGGGCGGAGTCCCGGCATCCGCATTATGGAAAGCCCCCACCCCAGGGGGTCCTCCCGGCAGCCAGGGCAGAGAATCATGGCTTCCGATGCAGGCATGGGATTCCCAGACATTTCCGACGCAGCTCATGGGTGCTTTTCCATAGGGTGGTCTGGGGGGCCTCAATGAGCAAATGACGTTTGAGCAACAACCAGAGGAGACGAGGGAGGTGGCGAGGCAGATGTTGAGAGGAAGAATGGTTCCGGCTGGGGAAACAGCCAGTGCAAAGGCCCTGGGGCAGGAGCATGCCTAGCTTGTCAGTGGAGCTGGAGCAGAGCAAGGAGGGGGGAGTGGAAGGGATAAGGGCAGAGGGGGCGCAGGGCCACCACCAGGACTTCGGCTGACAGCCTGTGCATTTTAAAACCCTTGGACTAGAAATAGTGCTCCCACCCACCCGTTTCTCACCCTACAGGTATCGGGCAGCACCGCCCAAGCTGAGGTGCTTGGGACGGCTTCCCTTTCCTCTCCACCCTCCTCCCCTTCAGGAGCAACCCCAGTGGTCCCACCCCTGCAGGATGCTCCCCCCGTTCCTGGTTTACAGAGGAGCAAAGGGAGACTTACTCAGGTGGAGTCTCTTGCCCACAGCCTCCCACACAGGACCCAGGACTTGGGGGGGGGGAGGGGCAGGCTCCATTGCAGGGCCAGCCCCCGGGGAGACCGAGGCTGCATGGCGAGGAGCAGCCGATTCAACTTCTCTCTCCTCTTACCTACATCTCCCGGGGACATTCAAATGCATTTTAGGAAAAATTAAAGTGCTGTAGCGCTTTCCTCAGTGGGAAGTAAACGTATGAGACTCATTATCCCCAGAGGTGGCACGGGCTAAAAATACACGCTGGCTTGCCGAGGGCTGCAATGAAAAGCAGGCACAATGGGTTCCGAGAGAGCTGGGTGGGGGGGGGGGGCACAAAGAGGCGAGGTCACGGAGGGCAGGGGGCACTCCCCTCCCAACCCCTGGGAGAGGGTTCAGGAGCCTGCTCAGAGGAGGGGCCCTGAGACTTAAGGGACCCGCAGGCCGGGGTGGGGGCCTCCGCTGCCATGGTGTGCACGGCCTGGGCAGAGCTCCCCGCCTCTCTGACCGCAGGCTCCTCTTCTGTGGAACAGGGGAAGCCGGAAGCCTCGCCGTTTGGAGATTAGATGAGGTGATGCGTGTCACCGGTTGGCACGGTGTTGCTTAGCAGTGCAGGCGTTTGCTCCATATCTGTCTCTCCGTCTGCCCAGTGGGTGCCTGGCACACAGGAGACCCTCAGAGGGCATTTGTGCACCACCAGCTTCTTGCCTGGCTAAGGGTGACCTCGCACACGGGCCACCATTTTAGTCAGTCCTCACAACACCCCCGGGAAGGGATGCTCGTTCTTAGCATCCACGTTGAGGCACAGAGAGGCGAGGGGGCGTGCCCCAGCCGCACAGCTCAGACTTGGCAGAGCCGGGGCTTCAGCACAGGTCTGCCGGGGTCCCGGGCTGCAGCTTTGAGTCACAGTTCTAGAGCGCTCTCCCCGGCGCCCTCTCTGACCTCCGACAATAATTCTAAGTTCCAGGACACCTCGGGACCCAAGGCCTGGCTATCGGCCTGTGGCCTGTGAGCCGGCCATTTCAAAACGCAGCCTTGCCGCCCCCCTCCCTGGGTGACGTCACTGGCTGGGCACCGTGCCCCTCCGGGCCCCCACCAGCTGGCCAGCTCGGTCCGCATCGCCGTCCATCTGCAGCTGGTTGAACTGACTCAAAATCCCCCGCCTGAAATACCCAGGTCTGGCGGCCTGGTGATGTTTTCCCCCTTTGCTGTCAACTGTTACCCATCAATGGATTTCTTTCCAACCAAATCACCTTCCCCGGTTTCCCGGGAAAGGGTGACAGTTTGCAAGGCCTGTAATTCTCTCCCGAGTCAAGATTTGCTCGAGAGGAATGGTTTTCCCCATGTCGCATGAAGATTGCAAGAGAGAGAGGAGGAGGAAGGAAAGAAAAAGAGCCCTGGCCGGTTTGCCTCAGTGGATAGAGCATTGGCCTGTGGAATGAAGGGTCCCGGGTTTGATTCCCGGTCAGGGGCACATGCCTGAGTTGCAGGCTTGATTCCCAGTAGGGGGCGTGCAGGAGGCAGCTGATCAATGACTCTCTCTCATCATTGATGCTTCTCTCTTCCTCTCCCTTCCTCTCTGAAATCAATTTAAAACATATTACAAAGAAAAAAGCATCTGTCAGATTTGGAGAGTGTGTGTGTGTGTGCACATGTAAGTGTGCACAGGCATGTGTGTGTGCATGAGTGTGTTTCCTGCCACCCGTCCATATTCCCAGGGACTTCGTTTGCACTAGTTGCTACCATTAAAGCCCCACGCTGCAGCCAGGTATAAATCAAAGTTCCTTTACATTTCACCAGAAAGCTGTACATATGACTGTCTTTACTCAGCAGGCACCCATAAAAGATATGTGGTCGCCTTTGGCGGGAGAGGCAGAAATAAGCAATTTGGGATCTTCAAAGATAAAAGACAATAAAAGTAATTAAGATAATTAACCACCCCGAAGAGAGAAGGATTTACTGCGGTAAATTTTGTATTTTGTTTCGCGTGGCAATATCACAGCTGCCACTCTGTTTAATATACAGCACATCGAGTCTCTTGCTGTCAGAAAGCATATATAATAAAAGATCTTTAAGGGAAAAGGAGGGAGGGGAGAAGGACGGGGGCTGCGATGACAATTTTTTAAAATCTGGTTAATGGAGTGAGGAGCCAGGTGCCCGGGCGCCCTTGGCATCTCGCGGTTTGGGGCGATGCCGTTGTAGTCTCTCTGCAGCCCTGTAGGGATCCCTTCCGCCGCCCCCTGGCAGGCTGTCCCTCTCCCTGGGCCCGGTGTCACCAACCGGAGTCAGCCTTTAGTCTTGCTGCCACCGTGCGTCGCCACCAACACAGAAGAGGCGGCTCTAGAATCCCAATGTGACTGTATCCCTCTCCTGGGTGCTCCATCTGGGCTCTCTCCGGGGCCCTCAGGACTCAATCCGAGCCTGGCATTCAAGGTTCTCCAAGATCAGGAGCCTGTCTCAGCCCCGGCCCCTCACCCTTCTTGCAATGTGGACACTGAGCACCGTCAGGTCTTCTAAGGGATGTGACGTTTCTCTCCTCTCTCCTTTCTCTCCTTTCGCCCCACGAGCCGTCTGCCAAACTCCTTCATCAGTCAGCTCCAGTGTGATGAGCACCTGGAAAATGCCCCTGAAAGACCCCACCCCCAGGACACCCATGGGCTCCCCTACACTCCCGTGCTCTTTGGTTATCCAGGTGGAATCATTCCTAACCCGTTTTAGCATAATTTTCCATCCATTTGTCCCCACGTTCAATGGAACAACTTAGCCCCTGTAGGGTGCCAGTTACTGCGCTAGTTGTTATAGATTGAACGGTACATTCATTCGTTCAAACACGATTTACTGAGCACCTAGTATGTTCCAGGCGCTGTTCCGGGTTCTGACAAAAAGGTAGCCGTGAAATGAAGAGATCCAACATCTGCCCTCGAGAAGATGAAATTCTAGGAGGAGGCGGGGAAGGGTGACAGATGATAATCCAGGAACAAGTAAATGTGAGAAACAGTGATGAGGGCTAAGAAGAAAAAGAAAGCAGAGAAGAAATAAAGAGATTAGAGTCCAGCAGAGACCGGAGAGAGGGGAGGGAAGGGGCGGAGCGGCAGAGGACCCGGGTGATTGTGCTGAGCACAGGGTGTGTGCCTGAGTACACGCATGCGCACACATACACACACACACAGGAACACACACACACACAAGTAGACCTATACAGTCTGGGAATATCTCTTTATTGAGTGAATAAATGAATGAATGAATGAATGAATAGATGGATGGATGGATGGATGAGTATAAATGGGACTAGCAAAAGCGAGAGGCTTGTGGGCAAATGGATATCATGGGGTAAAACCATAGGCACAATGGAAGCACAGCGTATGGAAGAGCTGCAGGAACCTGCTGGAAGAATCGAGAAGGCTCCCAGAGCAGACACTGCCCCCTGGCCCAGACACACCCCATTCTAGGTGCCCCTCTGGCCATTTCCCTCCAAGTCCCTCCTCTCTGAGACCCACCCACTGCCCTCCCGCCTGCATCCCCAGGGAGACGCCGAGCCGAGGAGCCCGCCAGCACCATGTAAATCTAGACCCAAATGAGGCGGGCGCCTCAGCTCTCGCAATAATTAGACTTCAAGTGGCCCCCATAACTCAGCAGCTAATTACCTCGCCGGCTCCGCCAGCGCGGCCCTCCGAGGCAGCCGGCCCATTTCCCGGGCAGACCGGCTCATAAAAATCCCCGAAAGCACGTGGATTTACTGTATTTATTTATTGGGATTTGGAGAAACGGGCCTGGTACCCAAGGGCTCCCGGGTGTGGGGACATAATTTTGAAATGCAGGTCATTAAAATAAGGGAGAAGGACGGGAACGGCGGCGGGCTCCTGCTCTCCAGGTAGCAGGAGAGATGCCGCTGGCAATTCGTTTCTGGATGGAAGGCAATGGAAGCCACATGACGATGCCCCAAATGGAGGGTCGGCGAGGCCCCTGGTCCCCTGTCCCATCTCCCCAGCCGGCTGATTCCCTCCAAGGGCTTTTGCACTTGCTGATCCCTCTCTCTGGACCTCTGTTCCCTACACACCTTGGCAGGATGGTTCTTCTCCACGCTTAGTTTTCGGCAGGTTGAGACCATATCTAGGTCCTGGAGTGGAGTTAGGAGACCCGCCTCCCTGGCTTGGGGTCCTAGACTCTGCTCCTGCCCTAACCTCCCAGAGACAGGCTCCTGGTCTGTAGAGCAGGGAGGGTCATATCAGCTCCGAGACACTAATGATGGGAGAACTCGTATAAAGCACCCCCCACCCCGCCCTGGCACACAGGAAGTGCTCAACAAGGACTAAGAGAAGGTACATGTTGGGCGTATTTCACATGCTGGGCCCTGGGATGGCCCTTTACCGGGGCCACCTCCTGTCCTCCTTCCACCAAGGGCGAGGCAGGTGCCATCCCGTCTTCAAGTTGACAGGAAACAGGCACAGAGAGGCCTCAGTCACTTGTCTGCGGGCATCCAGCCAGCCAATGGCCGAGGCAGCATTTGAACCCAATGCCATCTGAGGTCAGAATTTGCGTTCTATGTTCTTCTGTCTGGAATGCGGTTTCTTCGCCTATAAAGTGGTCACCTAGCAAACCATTGGTGTGTGCTGGGCAGAGCTGGGGTAGGGATATACATGAGTGAATGGAAGGTTGGACAGAAGAGGGAATGGGTGAGTGGTCAGATGAGTGGGTAGATGGCTGGATGCTGGATGGATGGAGGATAGATGGATGGATGGAGGTGTTATTGGCAGATGTGGAGTTCTTGGGGTGCTATCAGGAAAAGAATTTCCCGAGGCCCCCACAGAAGGATGGGGTTTTGTGGAAAGCTTTATTGATGATGTAAAATCAAGGGGGTTGCCCTCCAAGGTCCTCAGTCTGTCTGGCTTGCCATGGAAGAAGACCGGTCTTGTCTAGAGCAGGGCCAGGATGAAGGCCGCTGCCCTGGTTTCTGCTCCATATTAAAGTCCAGTGCGGTCCAGCATCTGGCTAGCTTGGTCCATTGTGTGACGCTGCCGAAGACCACATGGCTATGGAGAGAACAGGCAAGCAGAGGTGAGTGCGGATCCTGGTCATGGAGCGAGAGAGAGCAGGAGCAAGAGCGAACAAGAGCAAGGGGACTCTGGGGATTGTAACTTTCCAAGATTTCGCTCACTTGCCGTGGCTCCATCCTCCTAGTCAATGATCTTTTCCCCAGTCAAGTGCCTTCCCTTCATCACCAGGACTTCACTGTGCACGTGCCAGGCTCCCCCTCGGTTCATCCCTTCCCCCAGGCTCTGCAGGGACCGAACCGGTGGTTCCCTGTGGAGCATGAAGCTATAGCTTCCTGGGGAAGTTGCTCAGATGACCGTGCTGCTAAAGTCTGGCTTCCCCTGTGTTCTCTTCCTACTGTTAACCTAGCTAGTTATGATGATAACAGATGGATGGATGCTGGACAGATGTATGGATGGATGGATACTGGTTGCATGCATGCGTGCATGGATATATGGATGGTTGGATGGATGGATGGATGCTGGATGCATGGATGGATATATGGATGGATGGATGGTTGGATGGATGGATGGATGCTGGATGCATGGATGGATATATGGATGGATGGATGGTTGGATGGATGGATGAATGGAGACTGGATGCATGCATGCATGCATGGATGGATGGATGGTTGGATGGATGGATGGATGGATGGATGCTGGATGCATGGATGGATATATGGATGGATGGATGGTTGGATGGATGGATGGATGGATGGATGGATGGATGCATGCATGCATGGATGGATGGATGGTTGGATGGATGGATGGATGGATGGATGGATGGATGGATGAATGGAGACTGGATGCATGGATGCATGCATGGATGGATTGGATGGATGGATGGATGGATGGATGGATGGATGGATAGATGCTGGATGTATGGATGCATGGATGGATGTATGGATGGTTGGATGGATGGATGGATGCTGGATGCATGAATGCATGCATGGATGTATGAATGGTTGGTGAGATAAATGGATGGATGGATGGATGGATGGGAGGGTAGGTGCATTGGTGAGTAGGTACATGTGTAGATAATTGACATGTATGTGGAGGAGCGGGAGGGTGGCCAGTTGAGTGAGCAGGAGGGTGGAGAGCTGAGTGAGTAGATGGGTGGGTGGAAGGAAGGGAGGGAGGAAGGAAGGGTAGATGAACTTGAAATACTCCCTGCATGTGGCAAGTGCTGTTTGCACCCCGATAGGCCATGCCTGTCTCTGAATGACTACAGTGTCTCCCCGTCCCCTGCAGGCACATGACACAGCCTCAGGTTCTCAGGACTCCAGGGCTCCCACCCGTGCACGCCTCTCTGTTCTCCCTAGGTCTCTGTCTCTCTCCCTGTCACACACACACACACACACACACACACACACACACACACACACAGCAGCACAAAGCCTCCTCCACAAATGCTCTGGGAACAAAGAGACCCAGGAGAGGGTCCCTGGGGCTTCTCTCATTAGCATATCAATGCAGGCCCCAGAGCAGAGGGACTTGGAGACTTGGAT
>NW_005871438.1:930994-961241 GCF_000147115.1 Myotis lucifugus | reverse complement strand
CATGCTGACTTTTAATCTGCTTTTGATCATGCTAACTTCTATTTCTATTTTGGCATGTAATTGTTATTTGAATGGTATGCTTCCTACCCTCCCCTTCCCTCTGTCCACTATCAATTTCTGGTGAATCTGAAAATATTTTATGGTGGCATTCACCTAGGGCAGTGGTTGGCAAACTGCGGCTCGCGAGCCACATGCGGCTCTTTGGCCCCTTGAATGTGGCTCTTCCACAAAATAATGACTTCTGCTCATGGGCCACAAAGTTTCAATCGCACTGTAGATTCTCACCCGCACGTGGTATTTTGTGGAAGAGCCACACTCAAGGGGTCAAAGAGCCGCATGTGGCTCACGAGCTGCAGTTTGCCGACCACTGACTAGGGGGTGACTGGAAGTTTCAAATTAACAGCATCTATTTAAACCAGCACCATTAGTAGAATCTGTTCTTTTCTTTGAGAGAGAATATAAACCAAAGGACTACAATGAAGAGGTACAACCAAATATTTCAATCATGTCATCCCATTACTTCCAACTGGTTAGACATAATCATAACTGACCCTTAAGAAAATTAGGAGGGAAGTCTCTCTCCTCGCATTTTAATATCACAGGAGAGTGATACTAACAGCAAGAACTCCTGCTCTCACACAGGGCCTGGTTACTTGCTTCTGACTGTTCAGTGCTGCTTCCCTTGACCTCCTCTGGAATTGGTGGGTTAGATCCAAATCCTGGGCTTCCACTCCCTGGTTTCCCTGGTTTGAAAAGTACCTCCCGGGCATCACATTTGTTTTGGGCTCTGGATGTTTATCTTTCCAGGTACAAGACAAACAGAACAAAGGCACTAATAGAAACTTAACATTGGATACATTTGATGCCTTTAAGGCAGCGGTTCTCAACCTGTGGGTCGCGACCCCTTTGGGGGTTGAACGACCCTTTCACAGGGGTCGCCTAGGACCATCAGAAAACACATGTTGTTTTTGTGATTAATCACTATGCTTTAATTATGTTCAATTTGTAACAATGAAATTGGGGGTCACCACAATATGAGGAACTGTATTAAAGGGTCGCGGCATTAGGAAGGTTGAGAACCACTGCTTTAAGATGACATTTGACATTTATCATGAAATTCAGCCAAATGGGCGTTTCACTGGTGGAAATGTACTTGAGCAAAGGGGCAGGTAGTATGTTTTGGTTCTACATTAATTGCAACCCTTAATGACCTACTCCATCTACATGTAAACCCTGTCCTAAACAGACTTCATCTATGGCCTTCAAATTTTGCCTATAAAGAAATTTATTTGACAGAAAAAAATCCTCACCAAATCATTTTTCAAATTCAAAGGAGATTTTCTAACCTTGCTTGAAGGTTCTCCATTAAATATTTTCTAGCAGACTATCTGAAGAAAGGGAATCAGCACTTATTGAATCGCATTTCTCCAAAAGACATCCTCTACCTCTACTCCAGGCATTCTACTTTCAGAAAAATTAAATTTAATTCTAAACATTTTAACTTGTCCTTTTTTATGAATTAAAGGCAGAAGTCAATAAGCTTGAATTTCACAGTAATATCGATATACAATTAATTATGTAAACGAAAAAAGGATTTAAAAAGCAATTTAATTTAAAATTGATTCTAAATTTACCAAAATGTAATCTAAGGGTTTATAATTATTTACAAAAAAATTAAATTATATTTGACTCTTTATGAATATTTTTGTTTCAAATTCATAAAAATAGTTTAAGAATTCAAATATCATATAATTGAAATGGAAAGGGAAAGGAAAAAAACCACAACCAAGTAAAAAATCAGAAGTATTGCTTCTGGCAGAAAAATAACATTTTAGGCTAATCACATGGTACATTTTTTTCTCTTTCTGGGTATGAAATTTATGTCATCATAATTGGCATTTTTCAGCAAGTATTCATGTCTCAGAGTCTGAATTTATAGACACAGGTGGCAGAAAATATTTCACAGCAGATATTTATGAAAGGATGCTGACGAAAGTTAGACCATTCAGGCTCTCTGTCTTAGAAGTGTGACTTTTTAGTGGAGACTCTCAGGGAAGGAGATAACTAGAGCTGAGTCAACCAATGGCAGGGCTCTAAGGATTAGACCAGGTGAGGCTGCCTGTGAGGTCCAAGGCTGCCACAGCTCTCTTCTTAGGAGGTTGGTGGCCCACCTTTTCCCTTGACTTTGCAAGCCAGCCAGTGTTGTTTTCAGTTCTTGCCACAGTTGGTCAGTTAGCTTCTGTTGCTTACAGCCAAGGAACCCTGACTAATGCAAGACCCTAATGATTTTACATATGAAGGAGCAAATGTTTTACTTCCAAAGTCTTTAATCACACATCCTAAACAGTAAAAAAAACTTTTGAGCAAATACACTGTACATAGATATAAAGACAATTCTCTAAATATCTACTAGCATATTAATACAGACATTATGAAATATAAAATGAAGATAATTATAAAGGATGATATTAAAATAACTGTAATAAGGTATGAATATTTCTTTCTGCACTCCAATAATATTTTGCAAACACCCTGGTATTGATTGACATTCCCTTCAAAGACAACTGCTCTAAGGAGTGCTGGGGTAATGAATTACAATGCTCTTGGAGTCTCATACTGTATAGACACAAAAATTCAACCCAGATTATAAAGAAAGAAAAACAAAAATAAGTGAAAAAGGACAAAGTAGCCCTAGCCGGTTTTTCTCAGTGGGTAAATCGTTGGCCTGTGGACCAAAGGACCCGAGGTCAATTCTGGTCAAGGGCACGTGCCTTGATTGCAGGCTCCTCCTTGGCCCCAGCCCTGGTCAGGGCTCATGCAGGAGACAACCAATCGATGTGTTTCTCTCACATCAATATTGCTCTCTGTCTTTCCCTCTTTCTTCCATTCTCTCAAAAAAGCAATGGAAAAATATCCTCGGGTGAGGATAAAAAACAAAAAAGAAAGAAACCTATGAGTTGGAGAATATTGGATGATTGTCACATAGAAACAGGAAAGACACCCAACTGTGAAAGTGACAGAGGAAGTCATTTACCAAATTTCATATTTGCTGACTGCTTCTGCAATGACTGTTAAACCTCAAGATCATTTACTAAGACAGCCAAAGAGCTTCAGAGCTAGAAGGCAACTTAATGGTCAGGAATGTTCATTTTCAGAGTAGTAAACTTCAACTGGAGAGAAAAATGAGTTTCCTGAGGACACATGGCATTTTGATTCAGTATAAATTCTCACAAGGAAAGCAGTTAATAGGTAGAAAAATATAAATTCTATTAAGAAATGATTGACACAAATGACTTTAAGAGGCAACAGGAATCCAAATTATGAATTGAGGAGCCCCGGGATGTAAAGGAGATTAGGGAAATCATCTTGTCCAGAGAGGAACTAATGGAATAAGTCACCAAAGTAAACAGTTACATAAGCATCTCAAGAGAGAAAACGCCAAAGGGTGGAAAATTCCAGGCAGAAAGTTGGGGTAATGAAAGGATATCGAAAGAACAGGAGGCCAGAAAGAGATCAGGGCTGAAGAGAAAAAGACTGGAATCAGTAGTCCATTTAAAGCCACAGGAACATGAAGGAGGTTTATGTTAATGGTTCCTCAGTCCTTTGCTTGACTACACTGCTGGAGAACTGTCATGCTATTTTAAGCCCCTTCCGTAAGGCATCCTGGGTTGTTTGGTGGCTGTACAGCAGATCTGTTCCCTTTTGCATTAGTCCCATTTCTAGGGAGATTAACGTGCAGGCTTCATCCCTGCGGTCAGAAGATCTTTGAGGGTCTTAGGAACTCAAAACAAACATCACCTGTGTGGGTTTCCAACATGGTTCAAACAGACCAGAAAATTTCAGGGAACTTGATTTTCTATAACCATCCGGCAAAACCCTTGACATCTCAAGAGACCAAAGGTAAGACCGTGGGTTTGTTTGTCAAAAAACAAAATACTGCGGGAATAAGAATTGAAGTTATAAAAATACAGAATTTTTCCAACAAGAGGAGCCCTAAAATTTATTACACCATCTAATATCCTCATTTCTTTGATGAGGTTAAGACAGTGTGATGATTAATTTTATGCATCGACTTGGCTGAACCACGGGGCCCAGATATTTGGTCAAACATGATTCTGGGTATGTCTGTAAAGATGTTTTTAAAAATATATTTTTATTGATTTCAGAGAGAGAGAGAGATAGAAACATCAATGATGAGAGAGAATCAGGATCAGCTGCCTCCAGCATGCCCCCTACTAGGAATCCAGCCTACAACCAGGGCATGTGCCCTGACCAAAACGTGACCTTCTGGTTCATAGATCAACGCTCAACCACTTACCCACACTGGCCAGGCTCTGTGAAGGTGTTTCTTGAATAAGGTTAACATTTAAATCAGTGGACTTGAGTGAGGCAGAGTATTCTGCACATTTGGAGAGCCTCATTAAATAAGTGAAAGGCCTTCATAGGACAAAGACTGACCTCCACTGAGCAAGTTCTTCCAGCAGATTGCCCTTGGACGGACCGCAACTCTCCTCCAGGACCTCACCTGCCAGCCTACTATCAGATTTTGGAGTTGCCGCGCCTCCACAATTACATGAGTCTCTCTCATAAGGGAGACTTAGTCTCTCTATATTTATACATATACACATTCATATTCTGTTGATTCTATCTCTTTGGAGAACCCTAATACTGGTTTTGGTTCTGAGAGTGGTTCTAGAGACACAGAATCTTAAAGATCAGTTTTCTGAACTGGTTCTCAGGCTTCTGGAATTGGCTTTCTATTCTGATTAGATTTAAAGACACTACTGACTATTTCCAGTAGGAAAGAGCACTGATAGTCCATGAATGATGTGGTGATAGAAATATGCAAAACATCATCACTGGATACTTGTAACCAAACACCTACAGGAGATACAATTCAGGGTGACCATCTATATGACCTCTTTAAACATTTTTGTCAAACTAATGAGTATAATGAGATTGGCTGTTTGCTTCTAAAGTCACTGGACAAAGTGAGGAAAGAAAAGGATGAGCTCAGGGGTTCAAATTCCCAGTTCAAGTGCTACATAAATGACCTGAAAGCTACTATGTCTGCCCTGAGAGAGACCCTTCTCTCATGTAGCTGCAGAGCTGAGATTGCTGAAAACCAAACCCAGAATCTCATCTTGCAAGTGGCTGAATTGCAAATTAATTTCCCAACCTCACAGGGTGTCTACTGTTAAAGTGAGGGCCTTGATTGGAAAGGAATGGGATCCTGAACATTAGAATGTGGACCTAGTGAAGCTGGGAACTTTGAACTACTAAATTATGATAAATTTCTTTGCTGGTACAATTGGTAACCTCTCTATCCCCATCCAAAGAGATTAACTTTGCACTGACTAAGGAAACTGTAATGCTTCCTCTGATGTAGTTGCCTCAGAAGACATCTATTCTCTTAGGACCCACCCTAACCATCTCCCTGCTTCTAAACCAACAACTAGACTCAAGTCCCAGCAGGACCCTAAAGATGAGATACAAAAGTACAAAGAACGACTTGATTTTTCAGCTTTATACAGAAATTCAGAGAATATGTGTGGGAATGTTCAACAAAGGTGTAGGATAAGGGTGGAAGGAACATAAATTTGGATCAGACTCAATTTACTGATATGGGGCCTCTAAGCAGAGACACTGCAATTAATATTGTAGCTTGGGGAGTTAAAAAAGCTATTATCAGTTTGTTTGGTTGACTCAGACATGGACCAAAAAGTGGTTCCCAGTACATGAATTTGAAATACCTGGACTACATTGGTTTAGTCTACAGGAAAGGATTCAAAGGCTTAGGAAGAGTGGAATGGTAGAGTGAATTTATCATCAACATGGGAGGGTTCATAGGCCATACCTTTCAACAGAACTGTGAAAAATAACTTTTGAGGGGAGCCCCATAGTCCTTGAAGAGCTCTGTTATCACTCATCTCTGTAGGCTAGAACTTATAATTGGAACTGCTGCAACTAAAGAGGAAAAGCTCAATGCATTGGGAATAATTGATCACAGAGCAGCGGGGGCCAAAGGGTGACCCTCATTTGCCAAAGGCAAGGTGGACATGGTTCCCATAATGGGCAGCAGAGTCAAAGCAGAAATCAGAAGAGTGTGACTTGCAGAGACCAATGGTATTGCCTATGGGATCTCGATGTTCCTAAAAGTTGTAGATGGGAAGCCTACTAAATTCTTACTTGATTTGTGTAAGTAAAATACTTCTAAGTTAAGTGAACAAAAGTCTATCTGGAGCCATAAAAACAGACAGTCATGGCCCCTCAATCAAGTCCAAGACTTCATGTCCTTTATAAACCCAGAAACACTTGCATGAAGGGGAGGTCAACCCCTTAAGGAAGAACCCCAGCACACCGCCAAAAGTTATATATTAATCTTTCTTCAACCTTCCCCAAAGGGACCTATGGCCTTTTCTCAGGGTGACTGTGCACTAGGAAAAAGGAAATAATAAGGCTTTTCTGGGATTACTGAGCACTAACTCTGAACTGACACTGATTCCAGGAGATGTCTCAGGTTGCCCTGTTCCACCAGAGTAGGGACTTAGTGGAGGTTAGGTGAGCAATGGAGTTATAGTTCAGGTCCCTCTCACAGTGGGTCCAGGCTTTTGTTTTCTCATTGTTGATTTAGGAGATTCGAATACATTAATGATCCTTTATCACTTTTGGGTTATAATCTACTTAGTGATTTTCATAAAAGTTTTATACTTTCTCTTTAGGAAATTCATATTCACACAACCTTTTGCATATAAGGGATACAATCAATCTTCTGACATTCCTGTACTTAATATACCAAATGATCCGTCCTCTCTCCAGTTCACCTGGCACTAGATCTTTCCCTTTCTTTAATATTCAGCTCAGATTTTATAATGGACATGGTATACTGTTGTCTCTAAAGGCATCAAGATTACTGCTCACTGAACTTTCCTTGGCTTTGAACATATGAACTATGCACCTAGAGCTGTCTGTGCCATTCAATTCTGTATGCCTTTGTATACATGTGTGCATATATACATAGTATTGAATCTCAGTTACAGAGAGTTGAGTATATATAATACTCCTCACTTAGGGTACACTATCATCACTCATTTTTTTCATTTTCTTTCTTCCCCATTCACCTCCCCCATTGTCCTGTCTCCTGACTCACCATAAAATTCTACTTGCTTGAAGCTCTTTGGGAATTAAAATTTTAAGCTGCAAACTAAAATCATTTAGTTCTAGTCCAAACACTTATTTTACAATGAGAAAAACTGAGGAGGCAAAGAGATGATTCTTAAAAAGTATAAGAAAAGTGGCTCTGACTGAATGGCTCACTTGGTTAGAACGTCATCCCAATATGCCAAGGTTGTGAGTTTGATCCTTAGTCGGGGCACATACAAGAATCAAGCAATGAATGCATAAATAAGTGGAACAACAAATTGACGGAATGCATAAATAAGTGGAACAACAAATTGACATCTCTCTCTCCCTACCTCCCTCTCTAAATATCAAGCAATATGTTTTTTAAAGGAAAGTCCTTTTTTGGTTCACCTAAAGTTATCACACCATGGAAAGGAATACTTGGTAGTTTTTATTAAAATTTCTACAGTTTGTTTTTGTGTTAGGTAAATCCCTAGATGTAAAATTTCCTTTTATCTGTTACTAAATAAAAACTTTAAAATGCCTGAAATCCATTCTTAATATAAATTTTGGTGCGCTTTCATTATACAATTTAATTTCAACAATTAAAAACTACAATTTTGTACATCTTCAGAATATAAGGCAATGCACATCAATAAGAAAAAAATATTTTCTAGAATATTTAGAAAATATCTTTGTCTCTCCCTTTCCATATCCTCTTTTTAAAAGTCGTTAGTCAGTTATTTGCAGAATAGGCTGGCCCAAGGAGGCTTGACTGTACCATATCAGCCCATTCCCCAGGCATGGCTCATCGGATTAAAAGTGGATATCCGACCCAGCTGGTTCAACTGAGTTCCTTCTCCCACTCCAAATCCCTTCTGATTTGGGATGCTAAAACGCTGGGTCAGTTAGCTGTTGGCAATGAATCAATAAGATTATTCATACAGACTTGGAAGGTTGAGGCTGTATTTTTTATTAGCCTCGATGGGCAACATGAAACTCCAGAGACTGGTCTGTAGACTGGCAAAGAGAAGCAGGGAGAGAGATTTGGGAGAGAGAGAGAGAGAGAGAGAGAGAGAGAGAGAGAGAGAGAGCAAAAGGCAACAAGCAGGCCCTGACTGGTTTTTCTCAGTGGTTAGAGTGTTGACCCAGCAGACTGAAGGGTCTCTGGTTTGATTCCTAGTCATTGTCATGTTCCTCAGTTGCATGTTTGATCCCTGAGAGGGGGCAGCCAGTTGATATATCTCTCTCACATCAATGTTTCTTTCTTTCTCTCTCTGTCCCTCCCTCCCTCCCTCTCTCTCCCCTCCCTTCCTCTCTAAAAATCAGTGAAAATCTGATGAGGATTAACAACAACAAAAAGACAAAAAGCAGTCAAGGTTCTTGCCTTCTATTCTCCTGTCTCTGTGTCAGTCCCCTTTGTCCTGTTCTTCTTATCCGAGATGGCCTTCTGTAGCTACTTTGGGTTTCTTGTCCTTACAACTAAAATACCCCCTTGACTAAGTCTTACAACATTATCTATAAGGTTGATTGGCTTAATTCAACTTAATGTTCAGCTCAAGGAATACTTGAGCCCAGAAGTTCAGCTGGAACTACAAAACTCTAAAAGAGATTCCATTTATGGTTTTGCTTTATATAAAAAAATAATTATAAATGTCTTTTCTTTCAAGTAAAGGTTACTTCCCCAAAGTAAAAAATCAAATTCTAGCTGAATAAAATATTAATCATATAGGAATGAAAATTATAAAGCTCTACCTGCCCTGCATGGCTTGGTGGTTGAGCATCGACCTATGAACCAGGAGGTCATGGTTCCATTCCATGTCAGGACATATGCCCAGGTTAGGTTGCAGGCTTGATCCCGGGTGGGGGATGGTGAAGGACGTGCAAAAGGCAGCCGATCAATGATTCTCTCTCATCATTGATATTTCTAGCTCTCTCTCCCTCTCCCTTCCTCTCTGAAATCAATAAAAAAAAACATTAAAAAAAGTTCTAAAGCTCTGCCATATTTTAAATGTGGTTGTTCCCCCAAGTTCCCCCTCCCAACACATATTTTCTATAAAGCACTCACTAGCTCTCACTAGCTCTCAAATTTTCAAGATTTATTCAACAATCAAATGTATATACAATCTTTAGACACACACACACACACACACACACACACATCTTTAGACCTGTGTTAAGTCTCCAACTCTACTCCATAACTTTAAAAAAATGCTGACATAATTTCAACCTTAGAGAAAAGTTGGCAAAAGAAGTACAAATAACTTTTATCTGAATCATTTGCGAGTAAGTGGGCTACATGATGTCTCTTCCCCCCAAATACTTTGGTGTGTAATTGCTACAAACGAGGGCACTCCGTTAAATACCCACAACACAACTAATTAGGTCAGGAAATTTAACACTGTTACCTTCCTACCATCTAATCTACAGACACCATTCAAATTTCACCCAGTGTCCCAAATATGCCCTTACAATGAAAGGATCCAACCCAGGAGCATGTGCTGCATTCAGTTGTCAGGTCTCTTTAGTCTCCTTCAATCTGGAGAAGTTCCTTCATCTTTCCTTGAATTTTACAACCTTGACATTTTTTAAGATTTCAGGGCAGTTATTTTGTAGAATGTTCCTGAATGTGTATTTGTCAGATATTCCCTCGTGGTAGTATTTTTGACAGGAATATAACGGAAACAATACTAAAGTCTTCTCACTGCATCCTATTAGGAATTATATGATTTTCATTTTTTTTCAAATACTATTTGTGTTCACTTGATCACTTGATTATGTTTGTGTCTGCCAGGATTCTTCCCTATAAAGTTTCTCTTCTTCTTTCGTAATTAATTATTTTGTGCAGAGGTCCTTGGAAACGATGTAAATTATCCTATTTCGAATCAAAACTTAACCAGGTAGTTTAACATCCATTGACGTTTTAGGATGAATTAATTATTACTAAAATAGTTGCCAAATGAACAATTTTATTATTTCTTCAATATTTATTAGTTGGCATTCTTCTGTAAGAAAAGGCTTTTGCTTCTTTTCATTCAGATATTCATGTATGTAAGTATGCAAAATATAGCTTAATGGATTTCTGTTTCATTCAATGGGTTACCACTATTACCACCATTATTATCATTATTTTGGAGCTCCCAGATCTGATCAATGAGAATGGCTTCAATTTGGCTTCTGTGTCCTTTTGACATGCCTCTATCATTTGTTGAGCATTGCCTTACTTTTTGGGACACTAAGGCCTAGGTTCATCTTTATAGCCCTAAAAATCTGCTCTTCTCCAAAAATCCCCACTTCTTCCTAGTTGAGAATTATATTTAAAAACCAAGTGTTAGGTGCTGGATGTGCTTTGGGGTATCAATGCTTGCAAGCCCTCTTAGTAGAAATATCTAGGTCACACACACACACACACACACACACACACACACACCATACATGCATTCCTAATTTTTTATTAAACATTTTTTTCACTTTTTTATTTTAAATTTTATTGGGGTGACATTAGTCTACATGAACATATAGGTTTCATGTGTGGATTACTAATTTATAAAATCTGTATATAGGACCATGTGCCCACCACCCAAAGTCAAATCTTCTCCTGTCACCTCATATTAGGACCCCTTTCTCCCCCCCCACCCTCCCTCTGGCAATCACCAACACTGTTGCTTGTGTACATAAGTTTCAGTTTTATATTCCACATATGAGTTAAATCATATAGTTCTTAGCTTTCTCTGTTTGACTTATTTCACTTCGCACAATGGACCATGTTCTCAAGGTCCATCCATGTTGCTGTAAATTTTAATGTTGACATATTTTTATATCCCTCTATACATATTAAAAATCACAAGTTCACATTGAAACCTCCAATTCCAATCCAACAGCATTGGGTTCATTTTTCTCCCTTTCCATAGTTGTCATTCTTTTCTCTAACAGTAAGAAACCTGGCTCCCCTTGTCATGATTTTTCCTGATTGTGTGAAGCCCTATTTATGTAAATAATCTCTTGTCTCCATCTTGACTGCAACACAGGTGCCCTTGTTACCTAGCTCAACTGATAGCCTGACTGGGCCCCTCCTCCTCCTAGGTGAATGCTCTTCTTGTCCCACTCAGAGACTCAACAAGACACTCCTACAAGACACTACCACACCCTCCGGCATGGATGTCTTCCTCACCCATTTTGGGCCTACATGCTACACCACCACGCACTTCCATGCTTGCTCTTCCCCACCTAAAGGCTATGGTTCTGAATTATTGAGGAAGAAAGAAAGGAATAAAAGGAACTTCCAAGTTTTAAAGTTCAGATGCAATTGCCTCACTTGATGCTAAAAAGTGGGTTTTAATTTAAAAAAATCACAACTTCTCTTCGACCTACATTACTCATTGGGGATTTAGTCTAAATTTGGGCTTGTCAGTACTAAGAGATTTAAAGCCATAAAATATTCTGTCATAGGAACAATGTATAAATAAATCACAAGAAGTACATGCTGTACTTTTGTATTGAAATGTTAACTCTCCTATTAGAAATGAAATTCCACAGAGAGAAATCCACAGAAATGAGAACTGAAAACCGCCCTTCAAGTATAGTCTCTCATTTTTCTATTCCAGATAGGGACTGAGTTTTCTGACATTAATTGACTTGCCTAAAGGGGTTTACCTCCTGGGAGGTCATATTATTTTTTGATTGATAATACACCAGTGACTGCTAATGGATTTCATTAATAACATTTCCAAGCTCACTTGTCTTTCTGGTCTCGCAAGTGTCTGGTGGTTTTCTGTAAAAGCGTATCCACTTAGCAAAAAATCAAAAGATTTTCTTAACTAGTATTACCAAACTGAATCTCACTTTTAGTGTAATTAAATAGTAGTTTGCTATTTAAAGTAATACTGACCTTACTTTAGCAAAGGGCCATATGTATTGAAACAGAAAGAGGCACATCTTTTAGGAACTCAAACTTTCATTATTTAGCAACTATTTAATAAAGTATGTATTTACTACTTATTGAGTAACTACTTTGTGTACTACACTGAGCTAGAGGCTACATGAAATTACAATTCCATAACAAGGGTAATAGCTCAGATATTTTAAAATTGTAAAATGTCAGTAATTTCACTAAGTAATTTTATCTGTGTCGTCCTATTTACTCTTCATAGCAATCAATTGTGAGGTCTACCTTTTTTGTAATTGTAGATAAGCAGAATAACGTCCTTGGAGTTTTTAAATGGCTTTCTCAAGACCACAAAATTGTATAGAAAATCCTACCTCTCATTCATTCATTGATTCAAGAGTGTGTTTTTTTTATTGTTTTATTGCTTAAAGTATTACAAAGAGTATTATATATGTCTCCTTTTTTTTTCTCCCCTTGACCCTCCCCTAGCCTCCCATGCCCCCCAGTGTCTTGTTTCCATTGGTTATGCTCGTATGCATGCATACAAGTCCTTTGGTTGATCTCTTACCCCCCCCCCCATATATATATATATGGAGAAAACACCCTGATTCATGAGTGTTTATTGAGCCCTTTTCAATGTGCCAGTATCGTGCTTGGTTCTAGGGACAAAGTGATAGATCAGAGGGAGAACACAGTCGTCATGATGCTTATAGCTTAGCAGGGAAGGTGGTCAAATTAAGCATATGATTACAATCAAGTATGACAACTGGATGGCTACATACAGTATAGGGTGTCAGGGAGGCACTCACCCAGCAAAATGAAGTTAGCTGTGTGCAGGGCTGAGGGGAGATTTCTATGCAGGGAAAGCATCATGCTTGTAATTGGTCACACAATTTAATGACACTACACTTACATATACAGAGAAACTGTAATTTCTTCAATTTGCCTTTAGCTCTTATGGTCTATCTCTATGCCACTACCCACTGGCTGGGAGGGAAAGCTTCGTCCTTTCAGATAGAGTTCAATCTCTGTTGGATAAAAGTGTGCTTGCTCCATCTCTCAGATGACGTCCCTCCTCCTTCCTCTCTCCAGAAGATGGGACTGTCCGTACAGGATGAGGGATGGCTTATAACTCCTTGTGGGCAGGGAGAAGAGAGTGGTGGGTCTCTACTCTCTAGAGCCACGTGCCTTCATCTGCCTGGCTTTGGGGGCCCTGCTGGCCTCCGATGCTAGTATCTGCATCAGGTGAGCTTTGGGTCTGTCCTCCTTGTGCAAGCAGGGCTTTCTGTAGTTCCTCCCAGCAGATGAAGGCTGGGGGTGGCTTCAGCTAGAGCTCAGAGCACTCTGAGGTCTGGCTCGGACACCTATGCAGACCGGGCCCAGGTGATCTGCTCTGTGCCTCACTTCCCTTCCTGAGAACCCTCTTTAGAAGCTCTCCAGCCAGATTCTCAGGTACTTTTGGGTTTCTGGAAACTAAAGGTAAGGGTTTGGGGAAGCTCAACTTGAGCACTTCCTCTAGTTAATCTCTACACCTCAGGTAACAACAATGTGGCTCACCCCAGCCTGGACTGCAGCAGACGGGGCAGCGGCCTCCTCTGGAACGCCCGAATGGCAGCGGTGGGCATGTGAGGTAAGAGCTCCTTTCTGCCTCATTGTCATCTTCACTTTTAAAAGCCTCACCGAAACCGGTTTGGCTCAGTGGATAGAGCGTCAGCCTGCGGACTGAGTGGTCCCAGGTTCGATTCTGGTCAAGGGCATGTACCTTGGTTGCAGGCACATCCCCAGTGGGAGTGTGCAGGAGGCAGCTAATTGATATTTCTCTCTCATCGATGTTTCTAACTCTCTATCTCTCTCCCTTCCTCTCTGTAAAAAAATCAATAAAATATATTTTATTTTATTTATTTATTTTTTTTTTAATTTTTTTATTGCTTAAATTATTACAAAGAGTATTACATATGTCTCCTTTTTTTTTCCCCCGCCCTTGACAATCCCCTGGCCTCCCATACCCTCCAGTGTCTTATGTCCATTGGTTATGCTTATATGCATGCATACAAGTCCCTTTGGTTGATCTCTTACCTCCCCCCGCTCCAGCCCCCCCACCCTCCCCGGCCTTCCTGCTGTAGTTTAACAGTCTGTTTGAGGCAACTCTGCCTCTGTATCTATTATTGTTCAAGAGTTTATAATGGTCTCTATTATCCATGAATGAGTGATAAATAAAAAATAAATAAATAAAAATAATAAATAAATAAAAATAAATTAAAAAATAAATAAAAGCCCGTCTCACTCTCCTGTCTCTCTCTCTGTTCCATCTTTCCACAACTACCCCAGAATTGGAAAGGGTTTCCCTCGTTTCTGTTCTCTCTTATGTGAAACTCAACAGTGTGTCCCTGGGAATTCTCTCTCCATATGCTTAAGAAAAGTTAGAGCAACTCACATAGAATTTTCTCAAGAGATAGCCTGGGTCTTGCTACAAATTCCGATTTTTGAATGTTAAAAACTGAATATTACTAGTTACTTTCTTGCATTCCTTCTGGGACAAACCTTGATCTCACCACAGACAGAGGTGCCTCAAGCAGACTGGGGTGAGACATATGTTTAGATAGGCAAAAGAGGAAAGCATGTGGATAAAATTTTAAGTACTTCCAACAGTACTTGTAAGTACTCAATTACATGCGCCAGAACTCTGACTGAGAAAGAGTTGGGCACATGTAAGGAACTGGAAGAAGCTGACCTTGCTCTTTGGAGAGAGCACTAAGGGGTATAACAAAGGTATGGATCATTCAGCACTTACTGTGTGCCAGCACCGAAGACCGGAAGGAAAGCCCTTCCCAAGGGCTAGAGGAAGCCATTGAACAGAATACTGAGCAAGAGGGTGGCAGGACCAGATGTGCTTTCTGAAAGGGCCCCTCTGGTTGCAATGAGGACAATGGACCATAAGGAAGAGAATGAGACCAGAAGAGGGGAGTACAGCAAAGTGTAACTATAGGAGCCCAGGTCAGAGATGATGATTAAGACTGGGAAGGAGCAATTAAGATGGAATCTAAGGATATATATCAGAGAGACAGAGCTTTCTGACTAATTATAGGTGTGGGAGGGGGAGACAAGGAAAGTCTCAAGGATGAGCCTAAGATTTCTGGCTTGAACAGCAAAATAGATGCTGGTGACTTTCTAAGACAAGAAACTCTTGATAGAAAGCAGACTTCTGGGGATGGAGGAGGTGATGGAATTCCATTTTGGATATTTTGAGGACTAGCAGCCATCCCAGTATAGGTCTTCAGTACCCAATAATGAGCTTACTGTATATTTTCTGAGGTGAGAAATTCAAATAACATGTATTCTAAAACCTTTACATTCAGCTATAACCTTCTCTGATATTTGATTTAAACATAAAATGAGGACATTAATTTTCAGTCTGATTCGGCAATTTGTGGCTTTTATTCCTTTTACCCTTGAGAAGTTTCATTATGCATGCACCTCCATCCTCAGGTTTTTATTCATATGAAAACCTACACGTCATTTTAGGTGAATGGAATCCATGTCCTCTTACCATGGAGATTAGAAATATATGCATTATCTTATGTACAAAAAATATAGTATCAGATCTAGGAACACATTTAATAGGCAGAGGCCTTCTTTTCTAATTATTGCTAACAGTTAAGTCTTTAAGCCAATTAATCTGAAACAGAAGCTTCATTTTGTCAGCTTCCCAACTTATGACTACTTTATAACGATACTAGAGGCCCTGGCCTGCAGGATCGGGCCGAAACCAGCTCTCTGACATTCCCCGAGGGGTCCCAGATTGTGAGAGGGTGCAGGCCAGGCCAAGGGACCCCACCGGTGCACTATCAGGGCCTGGGAGGGACGCAGAGAGGTTGGCCAGCTGGGGAAGGGCATGTCCGGCCTGTCTCGCTCAGTCCTGATTGGCCAGACCCCAGCAGCAAGCTCACCTACCAGTCAGAGCATCTTCCCCCTGGTGGTCAGTGCAAGTCATAGCGACTGGTCGACCTGTCGACTGTCTGCCCTGTGGTGGTCAGTGCATGTCATAGTGAGTGGTTGAGTGGCCTTAGCATATCATTAGCATATTATGCTTTGATTGGTTGAATGGCCAACTGGACGACTGGACACTTAGCATATTATGCTTTTATTATATAGGATCACATAAAAGGTCATCTTATTAATTATCTATGTATATGTTTTTAATCTAGATTATTTCAAAGGGTATCCCAGGAAGCTGCATTTCTCAAAGCTACTGGTTTACCAAGTTTTTCTTTCATGCCTGAGAAGCTGTTTACTTACACTTGTTTTAATAATTTCCATCTAGGCTATATATGTTGTAATCATTTTTTAGAGCAAGAGAATTTATGAAATCTCCAGTTTAATATTAAGTTCTCCATTTGGGTCTATTAAAGTAAAGTTAGGGACCTGCCTATGGAATAGTGAAGAGTGTTTTGATGTGTGTGTGTGTGTGTGTGCTTCAATTTCAGGCACAAGTTCTTATTAGTATCATAACCCAGCCAGATTGTCAAACACACAGCTTTAAACTCAACTAGAACACACACTAGCTGTATCCAACTTATTAATCAGGAATTAACTGTCAAACTCACAGCTGCTGGGTAGTTTTCAAAAGCTCAGCTGAGGAAAAAAGAGGAACACACATGGTTGTCTGAAGGATATGCTATCCATCCATTCCTTTCTAGAGACTATAGTCTGAAATTCATTTCTGGGATCAGCCAGAGAGCTACATACGTGGATATTAAAACAATTAATTTCTAAAGTTAATCAATGGACTTCCCTAAGCTTCAGTTTCCCAAATTCAAAACGAAGAAAGATTCATTCATTCAATGATCACTCTTTGAACTATTAATATCCAAAGCACTAGAATAAGACATAGTCCCACCCCTCAAAGACCCGTCTAACTATCTTTCTAAGTATCTTTTTCTATAACCCAAGAGATAATTATAATTCTATGTGATAAACACAAAAATGGAGACATATGCTGGGTACAGAAGCACAAGGAAGGACACCTTACACAGCCAGAGTGCAGGGGAAGGGAAAGGGAAGAATGCTGGGAGAATACTGAGGTATCTTAGAATAATTATGCTCACCCTCACAAGATTAGAGTATGAGTAGGGATCAAATGAGAGAGGTTGGCTATGAAACAGAAACTCCAGGTTGGCTTATTAGTAAATAGGAAATTTATTATCTCACGTGAAAAAAGGTCCAAAGCTAGGGCAGGCTCCAAAGTTGGTTAATTTAGGGGCTGGATTATATCATCAAAGACCCTTGCTCTTCCCTTCCTCAGCTCTGCCTTTCTCAGGGTTGGCTTTCCACTTGGCATGAAGCACTACAGGACTGAATAAGGTGCCTGCAGCAGTACAGGCATCACAACAGACACAGAGAGTCCGGAGGAAAACGGAGACCGTCTTCCCCTGTGCTTCCTTCTTAGGAGGGAAGAAAATTTCCCAGAGACCTTTGAAGATTTCCCCTAACATTTCAAAATCCTGGATTTGGGCACATGCCCATCTGTAAAGCAATTACTAGTCAGGGCTGTGGGATTAGGTGTAGAATAATCAATGGGGTGCCATCCATTTTAGAGAATCAGCCACATACACTGCTACAGCGGTGTACGGACACAAGCTAGCTGACGTGAAAGTCACTCTTCAAGGAATCTCTCATCTGCCAAATGTTTAAAAATCTGCACTTTCTAACCTCAAGGAGATACAGCCCTTTTTTCTACTTTCAATGCCTAGAAAGCAAGGCTAATATTAATGATCAAGTTGTATCACACTATTCATGAATTTCAAATAAAACTTACCAAAATCTACAAGTTTAACTCCGCCTTCTGTGGTCAACAGGATGTTATTTCCTTTTACATCACGATGGATGGTTTTGTTGTTATGCAAATGTTGAAGTCCCTAGAAGGTAGAAAATATCTCCTTTTAAAGAAAGCACCAGCCCGTGGTGTGGCTCAGTGGGTGAGTGTCAACCTATGAACCAGGTTCATCCCTGGTCAGGGCACATGCCCAGGTTGCAGGACTCAATCCCCCATGGAGGGAGTGTAGGAGGCAGTAGATCAATGATTCCTTCTCATCATTGATGCTTCTATCTTTCTCTCCCTCTCTGAAATCAATAAAAATATATTAAAAGAAAAGAAAGCATCAAACAAAAACATTTTCAGATGATTGCATTTGTACAAAACCTATAAGAAACACAGTGAAAATTAAGATTCAAGCATTCTTAAATGTTTAATATTGAATTAGTCATATCAAGTTATATCACTTTCACTTTGGGCTATATAAAAATTCCAAAAAGCAGAGCATGCCCTTAACTCTCATCAAATATTTTATTGAAAATGTGTTGATCTCAATAAAAGAAAATGCTTATATACTTATCCTATCTAATAATAGACAAACATGGTAATTGACCGTACCTTCGCTACGCTTCCATTGGCTAATCAGGGTGATATGCAAATTAACTGAAAACAAAGATGGCGGTTAACTGCCAACAAAGATGGCGGTTAATTTGCATATGTAGGCACAATGCTGGGAGGTGAAAGGGGAAGGACGGAAGCCGCCTACCGCTGACGGTGATCGGAAACCCAGGTGGCAGACAAGAGCTGGGTGGCAGGGCCACCTTTACCCTGCCCTCCAGCCCGTGATCGGAGAAGCTGGGTGGGGCGGGGAAGAGGCGACCACTGGCAGCCGCCTCTTCCCTGCCACCCCCCCCCCCCCACCAGTGATCTGTGATCAGAGAGGCCGGTGTTCAGAGAAGTACCTGTATTTTTTTTTTCAAAGTACCTGTATTTTTAATAATTTCTTGATGTGGTAAAAGAATTTTACATTACGATCCAAGGGTGGTGGGGTGAGGAGAAGGAACAGCAGAACAATCCAACAAACAAAAGGGAAACAGAAATGCATGGTGGAAGGGATTTGAAGGGTGGGTAGGGGCATTGCCCAACTAAAATGCAATTGGTTTGTTACTGAGTACTATTCATGGGAAGACAGCATCCTGAATCCTTCTCTATACAGTACATTAGGAGTAAAAATGATGCATCCAGGTGGAAATATGATTAGGGGTTGGAAGACAGACATGGAAAGAAGAAGTCAGAAATAGACACTGAGAGAGTCACTGGCTGGCTGGCTGCAAATACTGACTCTCCAGTAGTGATAGAATAAAAAAGTGGGGGAAATCTCTGGAAGATTCAAGAGATAGGGGGCAACTCTTCTATGGTTTTGACTTGCCCAGCAGATTTCCACATACACACATGTACACGCCTATGTTTGCATGCACACACATATACATATAACTGACTGCCTTCCCTGGAAGCACAGAAGAAGAAGAAGCCGCCAGAAGAAGAAGCCACCCACCTTTGGTCCAGGCACCAGCGCCTGCGGCTGGCTGCAGCCCAGGAGATGGACAAGCCACCCGCCCGAGGTCCCAGGCTGCAGTCACCCGGAGAAGTTGCCAGCCCCTGTGGTCCAGGGCGCCAGCACCTGTGACCAGGGAAATAGGTTCCCTCTTCTCTTACTGCAGTCATTACTTCAATATTCCCCTTCTGAATTTCTCTCCTGTGCTGCAACCCAACTCCACTTTTCATTGGAAGGATACGGAACAGGGAGAGCAGTGTTAAAAGCTTACATTTTTAAGCCGGTAAGATTGGTACTTAAACATATAAATGGAAAACTAGAGTCCTTAAGGTAACAAAGGCTACAAAGGACAGGGACAGCGTAGACCTATTATATCCAGCAATCCATATGGGGACTGAAAACTTTGTAATGGTGACAATTAGTGAAGATATGAATCAACTAAAATAATTGACAGGGACAATTCTTCCATCTTTGAAAATATCTACATCAAATCTGTTTAAATAGATTTTCATCTGCATAATATAACACATTCTGACAAGACCACCACCACCACCAATGTGGTCAGTGTTATGCTGATAAATGTTTAATAACTGAGGGACCCTCCCCCCCCCGCACAAATTTTTGTGCACCGAGCTACTAGTTTTAAATAATGGCAAATAAAAACCTAACTCTTAGTAAAAAATACACATCATCTACCTCATCATAATCACAATCTCAGAAATATACTTAGGAGATCAAAACTCAAGGTTCTGTTGACAAAAGGAGGGTAGATTTCCAGTGGAAAAAAGGAATTAGCTGTGCTAAACATTTCAGATTTTGGATATGTACTCTTGCATTAATAAATTCTAATGTATTATTTTTCTAAAAATAGGATCCACATTTTCTATTTAACGAGAAATGCCTCAAATAATTAATGCATAAACAATTTAAATTGCCTTACCATTAGTGCTTCACGTAAAATATAGGCAATTAAGGACTCATTCATTCTTTTCCCCTTTTTCAGAAATCCTTTCACAAGATCAGTCACTGATCCTCCATTGCACAGCTATAAAAGAATATTTTAAGATCGATATTAAAATGAATATGACATTTTAAGGACTTGCTATAAAAGTTTCTACAAAACATTTTTTAAATTATCCAATTTTTGTTTCAAATTATTATTTTCATCATCCTTATGGTTTCATAAATAAATGAACATATAAACTTATAACTACTTTACAATTACTTATTGGAACACAGTTTTCATGAGTTAATTTTTAGAAGAGAATCTGAAGCACTGGACCTGATTCTTAAATTCAAGGATAAGAATCATGATTCTACAAATTAGTCCCACCTTTTAGTATCTAGGGCTTAAAAGCATTCTTGATTTCTGATAGCTTAATTAATAGTGCAATAGGTTCCATGACTTCAGTACATGGCTACATACTGTTTTACATGTGCATTAATTTAAAAACATGACTTCTTTCTGGAAAATTGCAGAATGCTTTGAAGTAAGGATTACAAATAATATTTTATAGGAAACTGTTTTAAATATCATGTTTTCCATGCTCTTTAGCCTCTTCCCCCCACACTCCCCCCACCTGCAAAGTAGAGGACTCTAAATGGAAAAGCAAAAGGGAAGAGCATGGTAGGAGAATTTTTCACATCCACGTTCTCTAAAGTTAGGAAACATGAAACCCCACAGAAAATTCTCAAAGGAGCTGCATATTTGCAGAACATAGAAACACTGATATTAGCAGTGGAATATGAGACAGGAGATACCCAGGCAAATGACCTCAGAATCAACAAAGCTTTGATACATGAACACTGGATCCCCTCATCTCTGCCCCTTTAGCCTTTGTCTTCAACCTGCCTCTTCTCTGGGGGCTCTCGCCCATATTCTCCTTACCTTGACCCATGAGGCCTCCGCTCCTATCTGCCTTGGTATCCACAAACTCCTGGAAAGTGAAAGAGCCATAATTTCCCTGATTCTACTAACCTAAATGAGGCAGAGGAAGGAGGTGAGAGGAAGTATATTCCTAGCATCCTAGTTTCAAACACTGAACACATTTTCTCACAAACCTTTCTCTACCGTGATAATTAGGTTTTACTGGATGCCTGAACACTTGGAATACATTATGAATTAAATAAGTGATAATAAATATGCTTTGTACCAAGCATATTTCAAATCCATTTACAGTATTATCTCTATGACTCACCACTCTCTAAAATAGGCATTATTATCACGTCCATATTAAAGATTGGAAAACGGAGACACAAAATAGTAAAGTAACTTGCAAAAGGTCACGCAGTTGTGACAGACTAGTTTGTGGACTCAGACAGTCTAATTATAGAGTTGAACTTCACACTTCACCATGATCCCCCAATAGGTTTTATGGGCTGGCTGGTTGATCTAACCATCACGTATACATTGTTTCTCTAAGAGAATGTTTTAAAATCTAAACATGAACTTACAAATGAACATTTAGATGGAACCCCATTTATAACCAGTGTCTTTCTACATTCAGAGAAATTTTTTTTCCAGCTTATGCAGTAGGTACAGTCCTAACATTCCAACACCTGCATTTTCTTCTGTATCCAGTCCTCTAACTGGATAGACAGAAAAGGGTTCTGCCCTGGCAGCAGAATACAGTGTTACAGTGCCTCCATTGTGGCCCAGCATAATTAGTTCATAACATGACTCACAAATTGCCCTAGCGGTTTGGCCCGGTGGATAGAGTGTTGGCTCTCAGACTGCAGGGTACCGGGTTCGATTCTGCACAAGAGCACGTTCCTTGGTCGCAGGCTCAATCCCTGGCCCCTAAGGCAACCAATCAATGTGTCTCTCTCACATCGCTACTTCTCTCCCTCTCTCTGTCTCTCCTCCTCCCTTCCATTCTCTCTTACCAAAAAAAAAATAAATAAATAAAAAATAGCAATGGAAAAAATATCCTCATGTGAGGATTAACTAAAAAGGTTCAGAATTGACTGAAAAGAAATTAGAGCCCTTTAAATTGCAAGGAACTTATTGAAAAGAACCAAGTCTCAGGACCAGTTTGAAAATTTCTGAAAATAATTGCAGAGCGACTAAAAGTTTTTCCTGTTTCTCCAAAGTGTGCCTCTCTTTGGATGCACCTTCTGTGCTTGACTATTATGTTAATGCAAGAGTAAACAGATAGAATGTCCCAGGGGGAATAAAGAAACCCAAAGAATGCGTAGTAAATAAAATTTTAAAATGCAATCATACAATTTGCACTAAGCAGTTCAGATTTTACTTTCTGATATCAATTTTTATTTAAAACAGGTCTTTTCCCCATCTATTATAGGTTAGAATACAGAATTCCATGTATTGTATATATACTATATATAATATATACTTTACTTTTTAAAAAGTAAGGTATATTGAAGAGTAAGTTGCATTATAATAAAATTCACCCAATTTAGTGCACGATTCTGAATGTTGACAAATGTATTAGTCACATAATCACTACCACAATGGAACAAATCCATCACACAAAAATCTTCCTTTATGTCTCTTTGTAGTCAAGTTCTTTTCCTAGCTCCTGGCAACTACCAGCCTGGTTTCTGTCCCTACAGATTTTGTCATAGAAATTGAATCTTAAGATGTGTAGCCCATTAAATCTGGCTTCTTTGACCTAGCATAATAAATCTGAGATTCATCTATGTTGTTGCACATTACTTTTTAATTGTTGTTTTAATAATGTCGTTTATGCCCTTTTTTGATGTTGAGTATTCTATTGAATAAAGGACTATTTGTTTAATCATTCACAATTGAAAGACATTTGAGTTGTTTCCAGTTTGGGGAAATTATAACTACTAAACATTCACATATAGGTTTTTGTAAGAATACTAGAGGCCTGAGGCACGAAATTTGTGCAAGAGTAGGCCTTCCTTCCCCCCCCCTCCCCCGCTGCCGGCACCGGCTTCCCTCTGGTACCCAGGACCCAGGCTTCCCTCCGGCCACCAGCAGGCACCTGGGACCTGGGCTTCCCTCACAGCCCAGCTTCGTCTTGAAGGTCATCCAGAAGGACGTCTGGTCTAATTAACATATTACACTTTTATTATTATAGATGGTTTTCATTTATCTTAGGTTAATACCTAAGAGAGGGAATGGCTGGGTCCTATGGGTCATATATTTGACCTTCTAAGCAACTGCCAAACTATTTTCCAGAGTGGCTATCACATTCTGCATTCCCACAAGCATTATATAAAATTTTTCTCCTATATTTTCTTGAGGAAGTTTTATATGTTTAGATTTTAAATGTAGGTAGTTCTATGATGCATTTTGTGGTAATTTTTGTATATGGTGTGAGGTATGGATTATATATGGATGTCCAATTGTTACAGCACACTTTTCTACTAGTCCAAAGTGTCCAAGAAACAGAAGATACAACTCTGAGTTGAGTTTAAAATCTAGCTGCCAACATCAAAAGAAGGGGAACTTTAAGTGTTCAGTATATTATTAAGTGAAAAAGGCAATCTGAAGGCTACATACTTGACATTCTAGAATGTTCTTTAATCAAACAAAATTAAAGTATAATTTTCTTAAACCAGAGCTAGAGTTATAATACAGCATAATACAGCAGCACTGTACTTAAGCTGTAGTCACACATTAAAAAAGAAATCCTAAATCAAAAGGGATGACATTCTATAAACAGATCATTATAACTAACTTCCAGAGACAGCCTTTATAATTTTTCTAAATGTATTCTGTCTTTACCATGTTAGAAGAGGATATAAGATTTTTATTCAAATTTCTGATAAAGGACTACTTATTTCTGCAGTTGGCAATTCTGTCTTGTGCTATTTTTCAATTGCGTTTTGTTTAAGAATGCTCAAAGGTCATTTGGTTAGTCTGACAATATTCTATGAAAGGCCAGTAAAGCAGAAACTATTATTTTCTTCTTCTTTTTTTAATAAATGAAGGGAGGTTTTTTATTTTTTTTAATTTATTTTATTGATTACAGAGAGGAAGGGAGAGGGAGAGACAGGAACATTAATGATGAGAGAGAATCATTGATTGGCTGTCTCCTGCATGCCCCTTACTGGGGATCGAGTCCACAACCCGGGTCTGTGCCCTGACCGGGAATTGAACCATGACCTCTTGGTTCATAGGTCAATGCTCAATCACTGAGCCACACCAGCTGGGCAGAAACTCTTATTTTCTAACACTCATTCTAGTTTTTACTTTGCTCATTTTATAAAAGTGCTCTCAACACTCACGTTTAAGTACTTTTGTAGAAACTAATCTTTAACAAATGCTCACTAGTAAAAATTTTGTATCCATTATGTTAATGCAAGAGTAAACAGCTTAAAATGCAATCATACACTTGGTAAGTGTATGTGTAATGTTATAAGACACTGCTGTACTGTTTCTAAAGAGTGTTTTACACTGCCTAGGCAATGCGTAAAAGTTCAATTTGCTCTGCAACTTCAAAAATATTTGGTATTAATAATCTTTTTAATTTTAGCCATTTTAGTTTTGATGTACTAGTAGTCTAAGTATGGTTTTAATTTGAACTTCACTAAAGATATTGAACACATTTTATATATATATACTTTTGTGAAGCGCCCAAATTTTTTACTCACATTTTTAAAAATTGGGTAGATACACTTTATTAGGTGAAATTTCTGTCTATTCCTAGAGTTTACCACAAATGGATGTTGAATTTTGGCACATTTTTAATGATTTTCTTCTCTTTCTCTTAACACAGTGAATTATGATGCAGTGAATTTTAATGTGCAAACAATTTATTGTAATAAACTTGCATTCCTGGGATTAATACTACTCAGTTATGATGTATTAACATTTTTATATCTTACTGGATGTGATATGTTAACATTTTGTGAAGGATTTTTGCATCTATGTTCATGTGGAATGGTAGAATATAGTTCTCTTTTTTTGCAATATCTTTATATTCTTTTGTCAGCATAATGTTGGCCTCATAAATTAGTAAAAAGACTTATCTCTTTACTAAATATTTCATATGATTTTTTTTCCAGAATGGTTATGTGAGGAACTCTTAGACCCATTCTTTAGTGAAACAACCATAACTGGTAAAAATCATAAAAATAACCATTTAAAATCTTTGGAGCCCTGGCCAGTGTGGCTCAGTTGTTTGGGTATCATCCCGTGCACTGAACGGTGGCTGGTTCAACTCCAGGTCTGGGTTGTGGGCTTGATCCCAGGTAAGGGGAGTGCACGAGTCAGCTGAGGGATGTTTGGCTCTCACATCAATGTTTCTCTCTCTCTCTCTCTCTCTCTCTCTCTCTCTCTCATACTCTTTGTCTAAAAGTCAATTTAAAACATCTTTTATGAAAAATAACATCTTTGCAAATTTTGTAAGGGCATATGGCAAGTGAAGAAACATTCAAGAACAGAACTAAATCTCAGTAAGAACAGCAAGAGTCTGAGACACTTGAACCTCCCTACTTTCCTCGCCTCTGACCAGCACAATGACAAAAGTTCTACTCTGGTGAAGTGTTTCCAAGAAGATGGGGTTCTCTCTCCCCAAGGTCTATAGAATCTTCCCAAGAGGGGCAGACCACCATCATTTTTCACCCTTCTCCCCAACTCTGAATCACAGATACTAAAATCCAGGTATGTGTGAGAGGCTCTATCTTCTACCCAGCTCCCATTCATAAAATGGAGTTCTAACTCAAGAGTAGGAAGTCAAGCCCTGGAGTGTTGCTCAGTGGTGAGAACATCAGCCAGTGCACCGAAGGGTTGTGGGATCGATTCTCAGTCAAGGGCATATACCTGGGTTGCAGGTTTGATCCCCAGCCCCGTAGGAGGCAACCAATTAACGTTGTCTCTCTCACATCGATGTTTCTCTCTCTTTCTCTCTCAAACCCCTCCCTCCCTTCCATTCTCTCTTAACAACAACAACAAAATCAGTGGAAAAAATATCCTTGGGTAAGAATTAACAAAATAAAAAAAAAAGAGTTGCAAACCAAGAATAGTAGGGGTCCCCATTATCCTCACACCATGCCATCAGACACAATTTGAGAAAACCAGAATCTACCTCTCTGGTCCTCAACCCTGATTATAAAGTAGGATGTCACTTTAAGAGATGGGGGGGACCACTGTCCAGCTGCTAACTCCAGAACAGTAGCCCAGATATTTTGCCCAGGGAGAGAAGTAGGACATAAAAACAGAGAGCTCCCACACTCTCCCCAATGGACTTGACTTTATTTGAGAGAGCAGATGAGGTAGTCCAAGCCTAAGGGTACTCTTGAAAATAGTGGCAACCTCAGTAATTGCAAGGAGGCTGGTAGATAGCAGCATGAGAGCAAGCAGCTAACCATACACGGTTTAGAAGAGCGACTCAGGAAAGAAGAAGCTGGGTCGGAACCAGCTTCAAAGACCTCTAAGACCAGCCTCAAAAAATACCCATTTAGAGAGGCCTGAATTTAATTAGATCAGACAATGAATCAATTTATACCCCAGGACATACATTGTGGAAAGCAATAGAGGAATTAGCTGACAATTAGTGTAACCAATAGCTGGGTGTTATATCAACAGAGGCAGACAGCCTCATATAAGGATCAGGGGAAAACACAAAGGAAGCACCGTTCAAGCCATTGTTGCCCCAGGGTGACTGTGAAGGAACCCAGGGCTTTGACCTCTGAGGAGCAACATCAGAGGCTTCCTGCTGTGGGGGACATATTTCACTAACGCAATCCAGCCAAGTCACTAAACAAATAAAAAAGCAAAGATAACATAAATGCCCCCAAGGGATTAACATCCAGAGTTCCTACAATAATATGTCCAGTTTTAAATGAAAAAGTTATGAAATATGCAAAGAAATAAGAAAATTTGTGCATACAAATGAAGGTGACAGAAACTGCCTGTGAGAGGGCCCAGATATTGAACTTAGCAAGCAGGATATATAAAATGTTAAAAAAAAAAAAATTACTGAAGGAAACCATCTTTAAGAAGTGAAGAAAGGTATGATGGCAATGTCTCATCAAATAGAGAATATC
This sequence comes from Myotis lucifugus, assembly GCF_000147115.1. Classification (NCBI taxonomy): domain Eukaryota; kingdom Metazoa; phylum Chordata; class Mammalia; order Chiroptera; family Vespertilionidae; genus Myotis; species Myotis lucifugus. The sequence continues at coordinate 933,881 of NW_005871438.1, read as the reverse complement.
AATAAAAAGATACAATGCACACACACACACAAATAAGTAAAAATAAAAATTCTGGAGTTTAAAAGTAGAATAATGTAAGTGAAAATTCACTAGGGTAACTGAACAGTGGATTTGAACTGACAGAAGAAGGAGTCCACAACTTTAAGAGAGATCATCTGAGATTATGAAACATGAAAAGAGAGAGGAAAGAATACCTTCATTATAGGAACAGTCTCAGAGAAAGGTATGCACACCAACATATATGTTATGGGAATCAAGAATAGAAGAGAGAATATAGAGCAGAAAAAAAATCTTGGAAGAAATAACAGCAGACACTTGCCAAATTTAAAGAAAATATTAATCAATACATCCAAGAAGCATAAACACAAAGAGATTATAGTCAGTCACATAAAATAAAAATGTTGAAAGCCTAAGATAAAAAGAAAATTTTGAAAGTAGCAGGGAAAAAATGAATTCTCATGTACAAGGGACCCTAATAAGGCTGACTTCTCATCAAAAGCAGCGGAGGCAGTAGGAAGAAGGATGACATATTCAAGTTGCTAGAGCAAAAACTGTCCACAAGAATCTTATCCAGCAAAACTATCTTTCAAAAATGAAGAGGAAATACATTCGTACATAAACAAAACTGAGAGAATTTGTTGCTACCAGATCCACCTTATAAGAAATACTAAAGGAAATTCTTCAGGATAAAAGCAAGTGATCACAGACAGTGCGAATATTATAGGACAGTGAAAAGCTAGGAAAATTCCAGGACGAGTGAAACAGGGAAACTAAAACAGGAAAATTAAACAAAGCCAAAAAGCTTTGCAAGCTGCTTGTAGCAGGACCTTATCTTGAGAACAAAGGGTTAAAACCTCTCCTTCTCACAAAAGAACGCAGGAGAGGAGGGAGAAGAGAAAGGGGAGGGGAGAAGGAGGAATCCTAATTCAACTTCTCACTAACCAGACTACTTAGTGCAAATCATCCTGGAGTTGTTAAGGCAGCAGTGAGGAGGGGGAGGGGAAAGTGCAGTCTTATCTCATCCCACTGTGTAAACAGAAAAGCCAGCAGTCTGGGGGTTTAATTGCCAGGTGCTTCTCACAAATTGTGAAAAAGCCATAACAAAGAAGAGGGGTGACCTTCAGAATTAATCTATACCAGGATAATTAGCAGAGGAATTAAAAACAACAACTTATTAACAGGAGGGTATATAATGCCTCGAACCCCCACCCAAAGGAGCTCTTCATGTTAGCTGAGAGTCCATCTGTGATTCATAAGGCAGATGTATAGATTTGCTTGTATTGCTTCTTAAATAAATATGCATGCTTTTAATTTTTATGTGTATATTTTTATTGATTTCAGAGAGGAAGGAAGAGGGAAAGAGAGATAGAAACATCAATGATGAGAGAGAATCATTGATCAGCTGCCTCTTGCACGCCACCCACTGGGGATCAAGCCCGCAACCCAGGCATGTGCTCTTGACAGGAATCGAACCTCGGACCCTTTAGTCCACAGGCCGATGCTCTATCCACCAAGCCAAACCGGCTAGGGCTTTAATTTTTTAATAAATTCATTTTAACACAATCCAATCAGGGTCACTCCTTTAAATTCATTTATACAATGAGACAAGAACTGAGGTGGAGAGAGCCCTCTCCCTCTGACTCAGGGATGTCCAATAACACACTTCTGCACCAATTTGCAGTCCCACCAACAGTGCACAAGTGTTCTCCTCTCCAGCATATGTTTATTTGTTTTAAATGGTCTTTCTCCACCATCTGACTGTGAGCTCCATGATCACAGTTTGTCTTGCTCTCTACTGAATGCCCAAAGTCTACCAAAATGCCTGGGCCAAAGTCACAGATGATATTTATGGAATAAATGACAGGTTGGATAAACTTAAGTTCTGTACACTTATGCGTGCACACAGATGCATACAAAATGACAGAATGGCATCTTTTCACATGGTTTATAAGGTACCTCTTCAAAGTGTGACGTTTTTTAGTTATCAGTAATTTCAATAAAATATAGTAATGTAGTAAATTCTGTACTTGAATAAAATACTGATAAGATATGAATGAGAGCTGTCATCATCACCTAATAGATGGTTCCTAATGTGTGCTTTCATAGTAGGTAAAATTTTCACATTACTTTTCCAATGTGTAAACTAGAAGCAGTACTTTTAATGTATTATCTACACTAATAAAAGAGAAACATGGTAATTAGCGTACGACCGCTACCCTTCCCATTGGCTAATCAGCATATCCTTATGCAAATTAACTGTCAGCCAAGATGGCGGCCAGCAGCCATGCACTGAAGCGAGCAGGGAGGCTTGCTTGCTCCAGTGACTGGCGAACTCCAACGTTCCCCGCCTGCCGCTGCCTGCCTCTCAGCTGCAACTCTAAGCAACTATGTACTATGTTGCAAATAAGAAGCTAAACAAAACCCCTGAAACCGGCTTTCATTCAGCCAGGCTTCAGCCAGCCGGACCGCAACATTGTATCGATGTTTTCAGCAGCGCGGCCTCAGAGCTAAAGCTGGCCCAGAATAAAAAAAAAAAGAAAAAGAAAAAAAGGAGCGGTTGGGAGCTTCAGTCACCCGCTTCTGGAAAACAGCCCTCAGCCCCTCACCCAGACTGGCCAGGCACCCCAGTGGGGACCCCCACCCTGATCCAGGACACCCTTCAGGGCAAACCAGCCAGCCCCTACCCATGCACCAGGCCTCTATCCTATATAGTAAAAGGGTAATATGCCTCCCGGCACCGGGATCAGCGGAGCCGAGAGGCCTCCCGGCACCGGGATCAGTGTGACAGGGGGCAGCGCCCAAACCCCCTGATCAGCCCTGCTCTGTGCCTGATAGGGGGAGCTCCCCAATCCCCTGATCGCCCTGCGGCTCTGTGTGTGACAGGGGG
>NW_005871438.1:914211-930894 GCF_000147115.1 Myotis lucifugus | reverse complement strand
CCCCCTCTCCCCCCCCCCCAGTGCACAAATTTTTGTGCACTTTCCTCTAGTCCTATATAATAAAAGGCTAATATGCAAATAGACCGAACAGTGGAACAACCGAACTGAACAACCAGTCACTATGACGTGTGCTGATCACCAGGGGGCACGCGGAACATGGCAGGCATTGGCCACGGTGGGATGGTGGAGCAGGTGAGTGGGGGCACCAGACCAAGGTGGGGCACTGGTCGCTGTCATTGGGGCGAGCCTCTGGTGGTTACTGAAAATTCTTTGCTCCTGCACACCGTGGTCCCGCCTGGCGCTAGCACCTGCTGCTGGTGCCAGCCCCGCTCCCGCTTGCACCCTCTGCTCACACTGGAGCCGCCGCTCGTACCTGCTGCCTGCACCTGGTTCTGGTCCCAATCGCTTGGCGCCATCAGCGGGTGTGAGCGGCGGCTGCCAGTCGCCCCTGAAGGCTTCTCCACCTCCCCCTGCTCCTGAGGGGTGGAGTGGTGATTGGGGCAACAGCTGCCATTTGCACCCACTGACAGCACCGGCCAGCAAGTGCGACTGGGACCAGTGCCATCAGCACGTGGGAGTGGCGGCGGCGGGAGCAGGGCTGCCGGTGGGAGCAGGGCTGCCGGCAGACAGGAGACCAAGGGCTGTGGCGGGAGGGGCCCGGCGGGGGCACAGAGGATGGGCCAAGACCTGCCCCTATGCCCACCGCAGCCTTGCAGCCTACAGTTCCTTTCAAGGTGCACGAATTCGTGCACTGGGCCCCTAGTTGAAATATAATTGGCTCATTTAAATATGCATTTTGATGTATTTTGGTAATTGTCTACAATCATGTAACCAGGAAATCAAGATACAAAACAGGCCTTGGCCAGTTTGGCTCAGTGGTTGGAATGTAGGCCTGCAGACTGAAGGGTCTCGGGCTCCATTCTGGTCAAGGGTATGTATCTCGGTTACAGGTTCGTTCCTGGCCCTCGCCAGGGCCCATGTGGGAGGCAAACAATAGATGTGTTTCTCTCACATTGATGTCTCTCTCTCTCTGTCTCTCCCCTTCCTTCCACTCTCTAAAAAAAAAATCAATGGAGAAAATGCCCTTGGATGAGGATTAGCAAACAAACAAAAAAGATATGAAACAGTTCCCTTATCCTAAGCTGTTTTGAAATTCTTGGGAAAACACCATTAAACATTGGTAATGCTAGCAATAAGAAATCTATGATAAAATCTAGGATAAATTAATTTGTGATTAAAAAAGAACTCAGAAATGTTTCATGTGCATGGCAGGAATATGTTGATTTAACAAATGGCATCACATCTTAGGCCACACCATATTTTTCCTCTGAAGTAATACTATAAACTGGCACTCCTGTTCAAAGAGTGGATGCTTCTGCAAGCACTGAATTACTATTAGGGAAGAAAGATATAGAAGCCATATATATGGGTTTCCAGGGTTACGATTAGATTTTTTTCCATCTAGCCCTTTAAACAAAAATAAAATGAAATGACTAGGTAACTTGGCTGTCTGTTCTATTGCAAGTACACTCAATAACAGCATTTTACATGAGAACTTGGAATGGTGGTTCCAGTCCTCAGAACATGAAAAGAGTCATCCTGACCTTTACGCTCCTCCACTGCAATTGTGCACAGCCAAAGGCAGGAGGGAGCAATGCTGTGCTATCAGAGCAACTCAGAAGCCCAGCTTCCCACTCCTGCCCTCCATCCCCTGACCCCTCCCACATGTGCAAGTCTGAAGTGGCTTCATGTCTCCTGTGTACATGCTCTCTCCAGGGCAGTAAAGGGTTAATAGCTGAAAAAAAATAAACAGAAACCATTCCTTCATTTTACTTTCTATCATCCTATGTTTCCTTTCCTCATGACAGGATTGCTAGATGCAAGTCTAAAGACAGAATAACTACTAATGCATGTCATATGAAAGTAGTACTTGTCTACAAAAACCACATCGATTACCTGAAATATCTATTTGAGAGGCTTTATAATTATTTACTGAATTTTTGTGCTTTCAAATACCACCTGTAATTTTTAGTCTTTGATGCCTTGAAAGGGATATAATTTCAAAGAGAAAAATTGCTATAATTGGAAAGCAATGAGAGAAAGCAATGTCACTGTTAAGAACGAACCAATCAGGACCAATTCAGATAAATAACAGAATGCACTGTGCAGCACCACTGCAAAGGAGCAATTATACCTCAGACTGAATTATGGGAGAGGGTCTTTTAACACAAAGATGTCCTAACTGAATTTTGTCTCCATTCTGGCTGAGGGAACACTAGGCAAATAGCCTCTGAGAGAGAAGACTGGATTGCTTAGGGCAGTGGTCAGCAAACTGCGGCTCGGCAAACCGCGGCTCACGAGCCACATGTGGCTCTTTGGCCCCTTGAGTGTGGCTCTTCCACAAAATACCGACTTCTGCGCATGGGCCACGAAGTTTCAATCGCACTGTACGTGCGCACCTTACGTGGTATTTTGTGGAAGAGCCACACTGAAGGGGCCAAAGAGCCGCATGTGGCTTGCGAGCCGCGGTTTGCCCACCACGGGCTTAGGGATTTAAAATGTAGCTGTTCATCCAACCAAGAAGGGGAAAATTAGTTACAGCTCAGTTTTTCCATTTGTCATCATCAGTAGCAAATGCTTAATGACTCGATTTTGACTATGTTTCAGTCCCCAGGTTCAGTGATAAACATATGCAGAAACCTAACCAACTCCCATATCCCCCTGGGTCCTTGCCACTGATCTTCAACTGGAGACATTAGGAGTTAAAGGAAGTACAAACCCAAAAGAGGCATAGTAGTCCCCGCTTATCGGCAGTCTTTTTTTCCCCAGGGTTTCAGTTAACCGCGATCAACCACGGTCTAAAAATATTAAATGGAAAAATCCAGAAATAAACAATTTGTAAGTTTTCTATTGCATGCCATTCCAAGTAGTTTCAATGATGAACTCACTTGCTGTCTGCTCCATCTGGACAGGACATGAATCTCCCTCTATCCAGCATATCTACACTGTACATAGAGTACATAAGATGTTTTGAGACAGAGAGAGGAGAGACCACATTCACATAACTTTTATTACAGTATATTGTTATACTTGTTCTATTTTATTTTCATCATTGTTATTAATCTCTTACTGTGCCTAATTTATAAATAAACTTTACCATAGGTGTGTATGTATAGGAAAAAACATCCTATATAATAAAAGAATAATATGCAAATTGACCCTAATGACGGAATGGGAACGACCGGTCGCTATGATGTGCACTGACCACCAGGGGTCAGACACTCAACGCAGGAGCTGCCCTCTGGTGGTCAGTGTGCTCCCACAGGGGGAGTTCTGCTCAGCCACAAGCTGGGCTGATGACTGCGAGCGCAGCGGCGGTGGCAGGAGCCTCTCCTGCCTTTGTGGCAGTGCTAAGGATGTCTGGGAGCAGGCCTAAGCCGGTAGGTGGACATCCCCCAAGGGGTCCTGGACTGCAAGAGGGTGCAAGCCAGGGCTGAGGGACCCCAAAAGTACATATAAGGCTCAGTACTATCTATGGCTTTATGCATCCACTGGGGATCGGGTCTGGGAACACATCTATTGCCCATGAATAAGGGGGACTACCCAATCTATATTTTACTAAGCAGGTCAGCCAAGGGATGTGGTAGCAATAGGCAAAAATTAATATAAGTATGGTACTTTAAAATGAGGCATAGAAACAATTAGTTCTCTCTTTATGCCTTCATGACTAGGAAAACCTAGAATGTTAAATGACAGTAAAAATCTCCATAGACCTTCCTATAAAAAAACACACAACTAATTAGATCCCACAGCAAAAAATGTTCTACCTCTTCTCTTAGTAGGTCATTTCATTTCAACTGCATAACTGGAATTTCAGAAGGCTAGCAACTAGTATTCCTTTACTAAATCAGGGCAACATTTATAGTCTGAAGATAAATACACCAAAAATTTAGAAGGAAAGAATTCCCAAACAGAGCCTTGTATATTATTCATGCTCAAGAACTTATAGTATACCCTGGCCAGTGTGCCTCAATTGGTTGAATGCTGTCTCATGCACCAAAAGGTCTCCAGTCGATTCCTGGTCAGGGCATACACCAGGTTGTGGGTTTGATCCCCGGTCGGAGTGCTATGGGAGGCAACTGATTAATGCTTCTCTCTCACATGGATGTTTTTCTCTCTCTCTCTCTCTCAAGTCAATAAAACATATTAAAAAATTATAGATAAAACATATTAAAAAATTATAGTATAACAAAATGAAGAAAAGATACAAGAAAGAAAAAACTATATCAAAGTGAAAGAAATAATTTTAAATCACAACTAAATAGTAGAGAAAACAGACTGCCTGGAAAGATCTATATACACATTATTCTTAGGATTTCAATTCTAGCTTGAAAAATAAATAAAATGATTTTTCACGGTAAAAAGTCACTGGGCAGCAGTTGGTCTAAGCGGGCATAGCGCTTACCCACACGCCAGACTGATAATGAGGGGTGTGATGGTGCTCAGCCCCTCCGGGACACATCTTCCTTATGTAGATTCACATTAGAAACCAGGCGTTGTTAGCATGGCTTGGTAGGTAACATCACAGCCTCTTTTGGGCCACTCTTTTGGTATCCTCATTCAAAATGATTCATTTGGGCTTTATTATAATAATAGGTATAATTAGCAGTCATTTTGTAGAATAAAGTATTGATGCCACAAGCCAATTTTCTGAAAGTTCCTCTAAAGCAGCATTTGCACCATTCATGTTTATAAATCAGATCATTATACATCTGGCCACTTATGTGTATATGTAATGTGTAATTGATTTACATATGCAATTCAATTATCTTATATCAGTTAGCCAACTTCTTGCTTTCTTTACCCTTTTCCCCCACGTTGTAAGTTCAGATGGATTAGATTTCTGAAATCCCTTTATAATAAATTACCATTTATTCTTTTTTTCTCAGGCTACTTAGGGATATTTCCAATACCACCACCTGATAATAAAATATAAGGACAAATCTCAAAGAAGCTGTTAAGTCTCTATTGATTCATTATATCAGGAAGCTGCTTCACTTTACTGGATGTTCCAAAACCATTTTAATCAATCTTTTCTGTCCTCTGAAAAGAACATTTAACTATGATCAGGAGTCTCAACTCTTACCTAATTCCACGTGATAATAATGAATGTCAGTATAGGATTTGATCATCATAAAAGACAATGACTGATCTCATTCAATACTTTTAAAGGCAAAGATTTATACATTATGTCCTTGCCCATTTAGGCCTACATTACAATGCCTAATCATCTGCCAATGATTCTACATGGAAAAAAGTAAAGATGCAATTATTGAATATGTTTTGAAGGATACAAAGACATGAAATTTTATTCAAGACTACACTAAGGATTTGCACAGCATTACATCTCAAATATACAAACACAAACATGAAGTAAGCCCTTTAAAATTCTCCATTAATTTAAGGCAAAATGGTTTCAATTCATAATTTACATACTAATACTTAGGTAATTAAGTTTTGCTTTGTTTTCATGTGTGATTTAACTAAAAACATAAAGCTATTTAAAACTTAAGTGAGAAGTACAAAATAATTCTCAAATCCTAATAATTTGCCTGTTTCTAAAAACACAGCTGGTTATTTACAATTTTTAAACCTTTATATAATAATATAATACACAGTTTCAAATTTTGGAAAGTTTCTTGAAAATATTATTTTACAGTTTTGAAAGCCTCTATGGTGCAATTGAAGGTGGCAGATTAAACATATAAATTTATTTCCTCTCACTCATGAATCTCTGTTAAAATGCTAGTAAAGGAATAAAAAAGTATAAATCACAAGAAAATAGAGAACAGAAAGAGAGAGAGCAGCGGACAAGAGGTTCAATAAAATTTTTCAACGTGGAAATCAGATAACTAGTGGTAACTGATTTAGCAATGCAAAGGAAGCCACAAACTAAAATGCTCGGTGAGCAGATTAACCCACACAGGACTGAGTCACAGTGAAAGGGGCGGTGGAGTAGGGAGGAGAGATGCAGAACACAAGGAATCCTTTGGAAGTCTCTAATCAAAAGACTTGACCCCTCTTAACCCACATACAAGCTATCCACATGCAGAAGCCTGCCTGGTACTCCTCACACACTCACCCAGCAAGGGACTGGAGGTTTTTTCCCTACAGAGGCTGAACTGACGAGACTCAAGATGTGATGACATCACTACAGCGGATAATGAGAGTAAGGCGCATACCATTACATGATGTGCAAAACAGAGAAATAAAGTTGGAAAGTGGCGGTGATGAGATCCAGAAAATGATGGGTTCTACCCAGGTGAGCAGCAGAGAGATATCAGAGGTTATGTGCATGACAGACCTCCAGAATGGAGCAGGACACCGGTTCCAGAAGTGCAAATAATAACCTTGCTAAAATGCAGAACCTGGATTACTACACAAAAGAGCAGAAATGCTCAGTCATACATTTCCAAGTACATCAATCAACACATCAAAAGCACAGACCTGCTCAGGAGAAGGTGGCACCACTAAGCTGGAAATACATTATTATTGCTTTACATGTTAGGCCTTTTGGTTCTACTTGCTTTTTATTGTGTATTTATTTTGAAAAAGGTAAAAAGTAATTAGGTCTATCTGAAAATACATTAAGTGAAAAATAGGATAACTTGATAGGTGATGTTTTCAATCATTTAAACATACAAAAAAGGGTAAACGATCTATGTTAAATGTTAAGAATGGTTGTTAAGAATGGTTCTTATAGTTTCAAGTATTTTCTACAATTATCACCCATTATTTCTATAATCCTTTATAATTCATAATAAAAATATGATGTTGAGTAAGGAAGCAATATAATTTATAAATGATTATTATGCCAATGCAGGAAAACCAACATAACATTCTGAAAGAAGTAGAATAATCACATGCTAATAAAATCATAATGAACACAATAAACATATATTACAGTGGTCAATGAGGGTTTTACTAGCCATGATAACAACTTGAAAAAATTCTTAAATCACTTGAATAACAATATTCAATGAAAATCAGTAAAACCACATTCTCCTAGGACTGGCAGTTACCTGAGCAGCGCGCCTTCTAGAGCTCGGCATTAGAGAGAACTGTCCAAACTATTCTCAGGACTTAAAAGGCAGAATCTACAGCTTCCCTTTGGCAACGTAGTCAGTATTCTATACCATTTCTACTGTGGTTTCCCCCCCACACACACCCCCGCCGCCCCATAAATGCAAATACCTGGTTGTGTAATTTATGTCATTAGTATTCAATAAGGAGAGAGAGAAAAGAAATAAGAACCATAGCAGCTCACCATTTTTGCATAATGAAGCCTCACTTAAAATTAATTTTCTCTTCTATCCTAGCACCTGGCACAGAGCCTCAATCATGTATTAGTTGAATAAAATATGGATGAATAAGTAAATATTATAATGAAGTCCCTTTTAAGCTTGTTCTTCTGCAAGGAAAATAATCCTAGTTTCTTTAGGCTTTTATTGTGAAAATGTTCCTTTAATTTTTAATCATTTGTGGTTTTTAATTCCCAATGTGTCTTAAGATGACAGTTTGCCCTAGCCAGTTTGACTCAGTGGATAGAGCATTGGCCCATGGACTGAACGGTCCCGGGTTCAATTTAGGGAAAGGGAACAGTTGCAGGCTTGCTCCCCAGCACTGCTCGGGATGCATGTGGGAGGCAACCAAGTGATGTGTCTCTCTCACATCGATGTTTCTCTCTCTCTGTCTCTCCCCTTCCCTTCCACTCTCTCTAAAAATCAATAGAAAAAATCCTTGGGTGAGGATTTTAAAAAAAGATGACAAGGCCACAACTGGGCACAACATTCCACTGAGAATGTAACCAGTCAGGAACACACTAGAACTGCTTTGAGATATTGATGTTGCATAAACATGACATCATTCCAAACCACACTGCAAATTTCTACCCATAAAATAATGTTGAAACACTTACCTCAAGAACCAACCAAAGCTTATCTCCATTTATTTTATCCTTCTTGAAGTACATCCCATAGAATTTGACCACATTAGGATGATCAGAAAGAGTTTTTAAGATATTATACTCTGCTTCAATCTCTTCATCAATATCCTAGTTTCAAAAAGTCATAGAAAGAGAACTGTGAGGAAAGCATGAATAACATCAAAGAAACTTATTACAGAAACCGAATAGTGAATTTAATTTTGTCAAAGCAAAGTCATAATAGTTTTTATTGTGCTCAGCACTGTGCATTGAAATTTCTCGTTACATTGTTTAAAGGGAGAGTTTGGGATTTTCCTGCTAATCAAATATATCTCCAATTAAGTTAATTGAATTGAATTAAAAAGGGATAAAAAAGGCTATTTTGGTATGTAGTTACTGTAGAGAGAAGCATATATGGAGAACTAGTAAAGATTATCTCCTTTATAGTGTTAACTGCATTTCAATGGCAAGGCCACTAATTTAAAATAAAAACTTTTAGCTAGTTCATTTTATTTCTTTGAAATACAGGATATTTAGAAGCTATCAAAACCCAGCCATACAATAGATTCCCACCTTTCCAAAAAAGTAAAATGCAATAAATTCCTATCTTTCCAAAAAAGTAAAATGCAGTTAAATTATATAAAATGGTGTATAGCCTTTAGTTAGCTAAAGGCCCATTGAGAATAAGAAGAATTGATTGCTATCCTGTCAATAAAAATTCAAGATAGCCACCTAGTCATGTTTCTAGATAAACCACATATACATGAAACAACTCATAGAGGAATAAATAAAAGAAAGCTTTCTAATACTGTTTTTACAGTAATATTTAATGTCCACATTGTTGTAAGACAGATGATGGAAGCACAGAGCTGAAAAGAATTTTAGATCATAGCTCTAACATGAGAGGAAGACATTGAAGCTCAGAGAAGTTAGAATCACAGAGCTGGTTGGTGCAAGATCCAACACTAGCCTGCCTGCAAGACCACTGCCTGCTACCTCTCGTTCCTGCTCATCCCAGCCTTATTTTTGGAGAGAAATTCACTAGTTCGAAATCCATAATAATGAGACCCTTTTAATAAAAAAGCCACTCTGTGAAATGCTTGGATGCATTTAAATTTATTTTATTTAGATTATAATCTCTTGGTTATAAATCTTTTTTATTTGACTTATGACATGATGGATGAAGAGTAAATAATTCTTAGAAAACCACATAGGTCCTATGACAAGAATAAAAGCAGCAAAATTTCATACTAGAGCTATGCAATCAATATGTTCCATTAAAGCAATACAACAAAGCATGATTTATTAGGTTAGTAGTATACCAAACATGACTATATTATGAAAGCCATCTGTTCTTCTCCATTAAGAAGTAAGGAATGGGAGAGAGACACTGATTATAGAATTAGACCATGGGATCTGTCTGGAATATTTTCTCTTTCCACCATGAACCCCGATCCCTAATTGCAAAGACTAGAGGAGAGAGGTACAGTCACTTTGGTACAGCTTATCTTGGGTCTCTCTTCCCTTAGTTTAAATGGTAAGAACTTTCCAATAGGGAAATGAGAAGACATTCCACATCAGTTAAGACTAAGCATAGTGCTACTCATTATTTTTCCTCATTATCACCTAATTATGGGGGGGGAGGGGACAACCCACACTCTTTCTTCTTTACTCAAAATAATATGAAACACTATAGTCAGCATGAGTTTAGTAGAAATAAACTATGCAAAAAAAAAAAATCAATCTTAAGATGAACAGTGGCCCAGAGACCTTTTGCAGTGACCTCCAGTTTTGCTAGTGGGAGAGCTGGGAGGAGGACTGGGACTCTGATGTGCCCTACCACAAACCACATCATTTATATCAGGCTACATTCCCATCACATGCGCAAGAGTGATATAAATGGAGAAGCGGCTTTCAATAGAAGTTTGGGGATTACGTGATCACTGAGCTCATTCCTGCTCATCCATGTGCTATGGGAGACTACATATCTCCCAGTAGCTGAAAATGCTTCAAAAGAGCCAGCTCACATTCCCAGAAAACAGAATCTTGTCAATCTTCTCATGCTATTCAGGGCAAAGAAAGACTTAGTAGGTTCCCTTCTCACAACTGCTATTCCAGAAAAAGTAAAGGGAGATCCCATTCGGGCACTGCTTAAACAGACAGAACATGAAATTCAGTTCTTCACAAGGAACCTCAACCTGATTACAAACGAACACTGTTGAAATTATTTAAGCAAACCTGAAAATTAATTTCCCTTCTCTGAATGAAATTTAATTTTTTTCAATCCTCACCTGAGGATATGTGTTTTTATTGATTTTAGAGAGAGAGGAAGGGAGAGGGGGGGAGAGAGAGAGAGGGAGAGAGAGAGAAGGGAAGGGAAAGGAAGGGAAGGGAAGGGAAGGGAAGGGAAGGGAAGGGAAGGGAAGGGAAGGGAAGGGAAGGGAAGGGAAGGGAAGGGGAGAAGAGAAGAGAGAGGAAAAAAGAAAGAAAGAAAGAAAGAAAGAAAGAAAGAAAGAAAGGAAGGAAGGAAGGAAGGAAGGAAGGAAGGAAGGAAGGAAGGAAGGAAGGAAGGAAGGAAGAAAGAAAGAAAGAAAGAAAGAAAGAAAGACCCATATAAGAGAGAAACATTGATCATTGGCCTCCTAACATACCTGAACCAGAAATTAAACCTGCAACTTGGGTACGTGCCTCACCGGGAATCAAACCCATGACCTTTCAGTGTACGGGAAGATGCTCCAAGAAACTGAGGCACACTGGCCAGGACCGAAATTTAATTTAAAAAAAAAATATCCTGGCTTGGCTTAAGAAAAATTCTTCCTGCAGCCTAAATAAATGCAAGAAGAAAAGGAGATCTGGTCCTGATGACATGTGAGGACTACTTCTAAACCCATGGGTCTATTATTACAACTTTTTGAAATCTAAAATAATATTAAATGAACTATTGAGCTGTTGTGAGCTGTATTTATTTGTATTATATATTTATTAATTTATCAAATATTTCTTGGGCCTTATATGTTAAGCATACAAACAAGGAAAATCTAACAGTCAGACTTTTTCTCCCCACATTTTCTTCAAATTGAAATAAATAAATCAAGATAAGGTACTTACAGAATTTTTACAGACAAAAACAAAGTTAATTACATGATAAAAACAATGTGACTTACATGAATCGGATCCAGAATTTTGACTGCTGCTTTTTGGCCGTTTTTCTTATTCAACACTTTAAAAACTTTCCCGTAAGTTCCTTTGCCAATTGTTTCGGTGATTTCCCATGTATCAGAAGGATCAGGAAAGTTATCAAAGATGATTGTTTTTCCAATTAATGGAAGCATCTCAAAAGTTTAAATCACTGGAGAGAAAAAGTATAGAGTTTCATCTCCATTTGATTGGGATATTAAATAGCACACACAAACTCATGGGAAATTATCTAATATTTTCACTGATATGATGGAAAATATACATCAGTAACCAAATGTACTTAGAGTCAAGGAAAATTTTAATTTCAATTTTTTTTTGCAAACAGATTAATATGAATTTAATAATGCTTTGTAAGCAAGGCTTTATTTCTATGTTTAATATAGTCCCATATTAATTACTGTTCATTCTTTTCAGATTAAAATAGGTCTATATTTAAATCATTTTATTTACTACTTTCTACACAGGTATGAAAAATTTTAGCATGCTTAGAGATGATAAAATTCAACTTCTTCATAAAAGCAAATCCTCACTTTAAAGTGTTCTTTTCTTTTATCACTTCTCTATTTAAAACCCAATAATGGGTCCTCCCACGTTGCTTTTAGGAATAAATTTCTTTAACATAACCTACCAGGTCCTTTAAAATATGGCTCTTGCTAAATTTTCTAGCCTTGGGTATCTACACTTTTCTCATCTATATTATAAAAGGCCAGTTGCTGTAATGCCATAACAACCAAACAACTGGTCACCAGGAGGTGCACTGATGGATCTCATGGCATGGCGGGTCTTGGTCGTGTGGCACGGCGGGTCCCGCGACACAGCAGGTTTCTCGGTCTCGCGCAATTTCACACACTGTGCCTCTAGTATACCATAATACAGCCACTCAGGATCCTTCAAGTCCTTTCTTTCTGCTTGAGAATCTTAATATACACTATTTCCTCCCACCATTCTTTGTTAAATTCAAACTACTATTTATCGTTCAGCTCTTAGCTTATATGTCACTTCCTCAAAATGTGACCACTCTCCATCCCATTTGGGTTGCATGACCCACCTCTGTACTCCAACAGCATGCTGCACCTACCTTTATCTGATAACTAGAGGCCAAGTGCATGAAAATTTGTGAACTCAGGGGGGTCCCTCAGCCCAGCCTGTGCCCTCTCGCAGTCTGGGACCCCTCGGGGGATGTCCACCTGCTGGCTTAGCCCCACTCCCTGGGGGATCGAGCCTAAGCTGGCAGTCAGACAGCCTTCTGGCAACCCAGGAGCCCTTGGGGGATGTCCACCTGCCACGGGGGTTGGGCCTAAACCATTAGTCGGACATCCTTAGTGTTGCCGTGGAGGCAGGAGAGGATCCAACCACCGCTGCTGCACTGGCCAGCCATGACTGGCTTCTGGCTGAGTGGCGCTCCCCCTGTGGAAGTGCACTGAGCACCAGGGGGCAGCTCCTGCGTTAAGCGTCTGCCCCCCTGGTGGTCAGTGTGCATCATAGTGACCGATCATTCCACCATTAGGGTCAATTTGCATATTACCCTTTTATTATATAGGATACTATATGCCCAGCACATGGCAGAGGGCTGGAATAATTAGGAGAATGTGGCCAATGAGGTCAAGGCTTTAAAAAGGAGATCTTATGTATAACTTGAGATAAGATCCCAAGTTTCTGACTTCTAAGTAGATATTTTTTACCTTCCACTTTCTCCCTATATTACATTCAACCATTTTCATGGAATTAAAAAAAGAAAGAAATAGAAAGAGCTCTGGCACTTCAGTCCATGAAATTCACTTGTCTGACCACAACTTTCAATCTCATCCACATTACTAATACATTCCTCACTATCAAACATCTTCAGTCTTCATTCCCTCTTTATTTTCTTCTTCCCCAGCATAAATTCTACAGCTTGAATGATGGTGACTTTCTTGAAAACACCTTCAACACTTGTTCCTCTCTTTCTTCACCATAATCTCCTGAGATAAACTCAACTCTTGATAAACACTGTACCTTCTTGTCACCTGTCCCTGTATCTAGAGAAAACCACACAACTAGCTTCACTTTAAATTCAGGATAAAAAAAAGCTATAAGTTAGACCCTCAACAAACTGCATTTTCTTGGTCTGCCTTTTCTTTTATTTTTGGAGTGACTATTTTACAGTGATCTCATTAAATTTTTATCTCCTCAAATTGTTACTTCTTTACTATCCATCCGCTCCCACAAAACTTCCCAATTGATGCCCCCATTAATTGAAAAATGGAACCAATAATATATTCCTTAATTTTCTCATCTCAAAAACTACAAACCAATGTACATCAAACACAGTGAGTTCATTCAGATCATCAGCAACTGCTGTTTGGCCTCAATTAATCTTGTCCTTTGGTTCCTTGTCAGCTCAGACAACTCTTTCTTAGAACAAATCTTTCCTGGCCAACCTATGTAAAGATAGCTTTCCCCATGACAAGAGCATATAGACTTTGCTATTTTTACTGCTGTATCTACAATTCCCAGAACAATGTCTAACACATAGTAGGCAATCAGTGAATACTGGCTAAATGGGAAAAAGTTTATTCATTTGTTAATTCTGCCAGCAGAGATCTTATCTACCTTGTTCACTTCCAAATCTAATAATGCCTAACAGCCTGGCACAAAATAGAAGTTAAATATAGCTGTTGAATAAATGGATCAATATGGTTCTTCAAACAAGTGTTTTTGAAAAAGAGGAGAGAAATTAGGATTATGGAGAGCTGAAAAGAATTTTTAAATCTAAACAAAAGAGGGTCTTATTCTGATTCATTATCTGTAAGAGCACATCATCAAGTAAATGGCTATGAATACCTGCTAAAACTTATATCATCACATAAAAACACACTCATGAATAGTTCTTAGAACACTTAATTTTTATGAAATGTGTGCCTTTAATCTGAATGCAAAAAAAAACCCAAGTAGGAAATATAAGCATCCACTTGAGTGATTTCACTATCAATGGCAGGATAACTACTTCTTATATCTATCTACTTGAGTCATGCAAATAGCATTTATGCCACCCAACTAATGTAAAAGTTAGACCAAAAGACTGGCTTAAATCTTGTTAAATGCCTGAAATGGGAATTTTCAACCATTAGAAAGATTCTTTATATGGAATATTTGCTTTCAAGCAGTAATATTATTGAACACAATTTTAATTTCTGTTATATTATTAGGAATTAACTATTGGTCTTTAAATATACAGGTGTAAAAATTTAATTAAAAAGTGATGAACACCAAAAGAATGTAAAGTATTTTAGAGATAGGCAACTCATGGATAGATAAATTTAAAACTATAATATAGTATGAATAATGATAAATAATAGAAATATGCATAAAGTACTATAGTAGCCTAGGTCAAGAAGCAATTAATTCTGAAGTGATAATGAAAAGATACAGAAAATAAGCAGTATTAGAACTGGACATTAACCATGAGCAGGAGTTTACCTAAAATACAATTTCCTTTTTAAAAATCCTCTACCAGACAAATATTTAAAGCAGTGTACTGGCTTAGTATAAAACATTATAAAATAATAATCACAGGAATGACAAAAGCACAGGCATTTTGGAGTCAGAATATACATAGTCAAATATCATTAAAAACAAACAAACAGAACTCCCAGCAAGTGGGTAAAATAAAGCCTAAAATGACTTTCTAAAAGTCAAACATTAAAGAATTTCAAGAATTAAAATAGAAGCAAGTCTTCTGACTCCTAAACTATACTTCCCCCACTCTACACAGTTGTTTATTCTCTAAGAATAAAATAAATCGTCACAGTTAGTAAACAACTAATTATTTCATGACTATAGTAAATTACATCTACATAGCAATAAACATTCATATTTTTCTAGTCCTTTAGCATTCACAGACTAAAATATAATTCTCTAGCTCATAAAACTAAAACATAATTAAGTTCTTAATTATGTAATCATGTGAGCTAAGGAATTATTTGTCATATATATTTGCAGTATTTTGATATATGTATTTGCCATAATTCTGAAAAGTTACTTACAAAGCTACATATAAAAAATTAAAAATCATCTTTTTTATTTGATTTATTATATGTTCAGCTGTTGGGTTATTTTTCATGATAGAAAAAAAAACAACCATAATATAATGAAAAAAACATCTTACTTCAGGGTCTTGACATTCATCTCAACAATTATTCTGACTGCTTTTGTAAACCTGCACTGTTTTTTTTCCTATTTTTATTGATTAAGGTATTGCATATGTGTCCATATCCCCCCATTGCCCCTCCACCCCACTCCTGTACATGCCCTCATCCTCCTGCTATCTCTGTCCATTGGTTATGCTTGTATGCATGCATACAATTCTTTTGGTTGATCTCTCCTCTTTACCCCCACCCTCCTCTACCTTCCCTCTGAGGTTTGAGCATCTGATAGATGCTTCTCTGTCTCTGGATCTGTTTTTGTTAATCAGTTTATATTGTTCATTATAATCCGCAAATGAGTGAGTTCATGTGATATTTGTCTTTCTCTGACTGACTTATTTCACTTAGTTTTATAAAATAAACAAACTGCCTTCATGCTCATTCTAAATGATAGCAGGAATGATCTCCCATTGAGCTCTCCCTTTCATCTGCCTGGAATGCTCATTCTCCAGATATCCACATGACCTTCAAGTCTTACATAAGCATCAGCATCAGCAATCTTCTCAGTAAGTACTATCCTGACCATCCTATTTAAAATCTCTTCCTGCCCCCCCTTCACCTCGTCCTGCCTCCCAACTCCTGGTCCACCTTAACCAGCTCTATTTTCATAGCACTTATGAAATCCTAATACATTGTATCACCTCTTGTTTATTATGTTTTATTCATTGTTTTTTCTATACTACAGAATGCAAGCTCTGTGAGGATTGAATGTAAGCTCCACCTGAATAGAAAATTTTATCCAGGTTGTTCACTAATATATTCCAAATTCAGGCACAGAGGAGGTACTCTACAAGAATTTGTTGAATATTTGATACAAATGAATAGAATAGTACATAAAAATTTTTCAGATGGTTTTACCAGTGAATTCTATCGAACACTCAAGAGACTAGAGGTAGAGAAAACAATTGAGAGTATTTATGAAGATATAAAAATTATAAAAAAAGAACCAAGAAGAAAGTCTGGATATAAAAAATAAAGCAACTGAATTAAAAAATTTCCTAGAGTGCCTCAGTATCAGACTTGGATAGATAGAAGAAAATCAGTGAACTTGAAAAAAAAGAAGAAAGAATGAAGAAAAGTGAATTGAGCCTGAGGGACTTCTGCAATACATTAGGCATTATAATACACTAGGGGCCCAGTGCACAAAAATTTGTGCACTTGGGAGGGTCCCTCAGCCCGGCCTGTGCCCTCTCGCAATCTGGGACCCCTCGGGGAATGACCAACTGCTGGCTTAGGCCCGCGCCTGGGGGATTGGGCCTAAGCTGGCAGTCAGACATCCTCTGGCAGCCCGGAGCCCTCGGGGGATGTCCAGTTGCA
>NW_005871438.1:906504-913643 GCF_000147115.1 Myotis lucifugus | reverse complement strand
GGCCAGCCTGGGTGAGAGGCTGATGGCTGTTTGTAGTCTGGCTACAGCCCTTTCAGGGTAGGGGGTCCTGCTGGGGTGCCTGGCCAGTCTGGGTGAGGGGCTGATGGCTGTTTGCAGGCTGGCCAAGGCCCCCAGTGGGGACCCTCACCCCATGAGGCTGTGGCCATCCTAGGTGAGGGGCTGATGGCTGTTTGCAGGCTGGCCACAGCCCCTTTAGGGTGGGGGTGCCCGCTGGGGTGCTTGGCCAGCCTGGATGAGGGGCCGATGGCTGTTTTCAGGCTGGCCAAGCCCCCTAGCAGGAACCCTCACCCCATAGGTGTGTGGCCATCCTAGGTGAGGGGCTGATGGCTGTTTGCAGGCTGACCACAACCCCCAGCCACCCAAGCTCCCAGTGGAGGCTGGCTGGAAGCAGGTATCTGGGATTTATTTAGCTTCTATAATTGAAACTTTGTTGCCTTTAGTGGAGGCCACAGCCGGCCAGAGCAGGCGGGAAGCTTGGCTTCCTCCATCGCCAAGGCTACCAAGCCTCCTGCTTGCTCTAGCTCCGTGGCTGCCGGCAGACATCTTGGTTGGGTTAATTTGCATATAGTTGCTCTGATTGGCTGTTGGGTGTGGCTTGGGCATAGCGAAGTTACGGTCAATTAGTATCTTTGTCTTTTATTAGTGTAGATAAGCATTATAAGAGTCCTAGAAGAAGAGAGTTATCAAAAGACAAAGACAAAGGAGGAATCCTGAAAGTAGCAAAAGAAAAGTCATCTGTCATTTATAGGAAATCCTCAATAAGATTTCTCAACAGAAACACTGTAAGTCAGAGGCAGTGGAATAATAATACAGGGTGTCCACAAAATATGTATGCACACTTTGAATGATTATAAAGTCAGTGTATATTAATATACAATTCATTTTCAACATTTTAAAGAATCTAAAAAAAATAAATGATTTGTTTTGTCAAATGCCTATTTTCAATTGATGACCATTCTGTTCCAGGCACTGCTGATAACAGAAAGCAATGGAATTAAGAATCATTTTGTTCAGTATTTGTGTGCCCTCAATTCATCGACTGTTGTCAGTTTTGTACTATCTATAAACTTTATCTTTTATGTATCCCCATAAAAAAAAGTCTAGTAGCACTTTAGGATAAATTTTCTTTGTTCAAAGCTTAGTCTGGCTTCCCCCATTATTTCAAATGAGTTAAACCTGAAAAGAAGTGCAAATTAAGCTAGTGATTGTCAGCTGTTAAAGTGTGTATACATTTTTTAGGACACCGTACATTTTAATGTGCTGGGGGAACACACCTTGTCACCTGAAAATTTTATATCAGGAAAAACTGTCCTTCAAAAAATGAGAAAGAAATGAACACTTTACCACATAAACCAAAGATGAGGGAGTTCACTACACTAGATCTGTCCTACAAGAAATGCTCAAGAGAGTCCTTCAGACTGAAATGAAAGGATGTTAGACATTATATAATGATAAAAGGATCAATTCACCAAGACAATATAACAATTACAATTATATGCACAAAACATCAGAGCTCTAAAATACATGAAGCAAACATTGACAGACTTTAGTTCTACAGTAATAGTAGAAGACTTCAATACCCCACCTTAAATAATGGATAGAACATTGAAACAGAGATCAATATGAAAATAAAAGATTTGAACACCACTATAGAGCAATTTTATCTAATACAAATATACAGAACACTCCCCCAACAAAAGCAGAGTACACATTTTTCTCAAGTGTACATGAAACCTTCTCTAGGATAGACCATATGTTAGGCCACAAAAAAGTCTTCATAAATTTAAAAAGACTAAAAACTTACAAAGTGTCATTTCCAATAAAAAAATGGAATTAAACTAGAAATCAAGAGCAAAAGGAAAATTGGAAAATCCACAAATATGTGGAAATTAAAACATATACTGTTAATCAATGAGTCATATCAGAAATTATAAGAATAATTAGAAAATATCTTAAAGCAAATGATAATAAAAATACAACCTAGAGCTCTGGCCAGTTGCTCAGTGGTTAGAGTGTTGGCCCATGGACTGAAAAGTTATGGGTTTGATTCCAATTCTGGTCAAGAGTACATACATTAGTTATAGGCTTGATCCCCAGTGCTGGTCAGGGTGGGTGCAGGAGGTAACCAATCAATGTGTCTCTCACCTCAGTGTTTCTCTCTCTCTGTCTCTCCCCCTCCCTTCCACTCTCTCTAAAAATCAATACAAAAAACATCCTCAGGTAAGGATTAACAACAACAACAACAATAACAAAAGACAACCTAGAAAAACCTATGGGATGTAGCAAAAGCAGTGCTCAGAGGAAAACTGATAGCTATAAAAACATGTTAAAAAATAATTTCAAATCAATAACTTTACACCTTAACTATAATTAGAATAAGGGGAACAAATTAAACTTAAAGGTAAGAAAATGAAGGATATAATAAATACTAGAGCAGAGATAAAATAGAGAACAGAAAAAAATAGAGAAAATCAACAAAATCAAGAATTGGTTCTTCATAAGCAAAACTGAAAAACCTTTAGGAGTATTGGCTAAGAAAAAGAGAGAGAAGACACAAATAACTAAAATTAGAAATGAAAAGGGAACATTATTACTGATTTCACAAAAATAGAAAAGATTATAAGATAATACTATGATCAATTGAATGCCAACATAATAAATGAATTAGGCAAAATAGACAAATTCCTAGAAACACACAACCTACCAGGACTGAATCATGAAGAAATAAAAAATCTAAATAGACCTATAACTAGTAAGGAAATTGAATCAGTAATCAAACTCCCCAAATCTCTCAACAAAAATAAAAGCAGCCCAGGGCTAGATTGCTTTACTGTTGAAGCTACCAAGCATTTAATAAAGAATTAACACCAATCCTTCTCAAACTATTCTAAAATGTTCAAGACAGGGAATACTTAACTCACTATATGAGGCCAACATTACCCTCATAGCAGAGCCAGACAAAGACACTACAATAAAAGAAAACTGCAGCCGAAACCGGTTTGGCTCAGTGGATAGAGCGTCGGCCTGCAGACTGAAAGGTCCCAGGTTCGATTCCGGTCAAGGGCATGTACCAGGAGGCAGCTGATCGATGTTTCTCTCTCATCGATGTTTCTAACTCTCTATCCCTTTCCCTTCCTCTCTGTAAAAAATCAATAAAATATATTTAAAAAAAAGAAAACTGCAGACCAATATCCCCATAAACACTAATACAGAAATCCATAAAAAGAAATACCAGCTCACTTAATTCAATAGCATATTAAAAGGATCATATGCAATGAACAAATGGGGTTTTCCTCAAATGCAAGGATGGTTCTAAGTATGAAAATCAATGTAATACACCATAATAACAAAATGAAAGAGGAAAAACAAATAATTTAAATTGATGCAGAAGAAAACATTTGATAAAATTCAACACCCTTTCAAGATAAAAAACAACAACAAACACTCAAAGTAAGAATAGAAGGAAACTACCTGAATATACCTGGTAAGAACGGCCATATACTGAAAAACTACAGCTAACATCATACACAGTGGTGAAAACTAAAAGCCTGTCCTTTAAGATCAGAACCAGTCAAGAATACCTACTTTAGGAATTTCTATCCAAAACAGTACTGGCAGTCAAATAAATAAACAAAAGGTATCCAAATTGGAAAAGAATAAAATTATCTTTATTCACAGGTGACTTAATCATATATCTAAAAAACCCTAAAGCACCCACACACAAAAATACTTTGAGAACTAATAAATGAATTCAGGAAAGTTGCGGGATGCAAAATCAATGTGCAAAAATCAGTTGCATTTCTATACACTAACAATAAACCTGAAAAGGAAAATAGAAAAACAATTCTATTTACAACAGCACAAGAAAGAATAAAACACTTAGGAATAAATTTAACCAAGGAAGCAAAAGACTTATACAGTGAAAACTACAAAATACTGTTGAAATAAATGTAAAAAGACAAAAATAAATGAAAAGACATCCCATGTTCGTGTATTAGAAGACTTGATATTAAGATGTCAATAATATCCAAAGTGATCTATAGATTCAGTTCATTCCCCCATCAAAATTCTAATGAGGCCGGAACTGGTTTGGCTCAGTGGATAGAGCATCGGCCTGCGGACTGAAGGGTCCCGGGTTCGATTCCAGTAGAGGGCATGTGCCTGGGTTGCGGGCACATTTCTTGATTTCAAAACTTATTACAAAGCTACAATAATGAAAACAGTGTGGTACTGCCATAAAGACAGTCATATAGACCAATAGAATAAAACAGCCCATAAATACAATTTATTATATATGGTCAAATGATTTCTGGCAAGGCTGTCAAGACAATTCAGTGGGAAAGAATGGTCTTTTCAATAAATGGTGCTGGAAACACTGAATATCCACGTGCAAAGAAAGAAGTTGAATCTCTCTGTTACACCACATACAAAACTTAACCCCAAATGCGTCAAAGTCCTAAAAGTAAGAGCTAAAACTATAACACTTAGAAGAAAACAGGGGGAGAGCTTTACGACATTGGATTTGGCAATGATTTCTTGGATATGGCACCAACGCACAGGTAATAGGAATAAACAGATCAATTGTACTTCATAAAAACTAAAAACTCTTGTACATCAAAGGGCACTAGCTACAAAGTGAAAAGATAACTGACAGAATAGGAGAAAATATTTGCAAGTCATCTATCTGATAATGGGTTAATATCCAGAATATTTAAAGAACTCCTACAACACAACAATAAAATAATAATTTTTTAAATGGGCAATGATTTAAATAGATATTTGTCAAAAGAATATATACAAATGGCGAGTTAGCACATGAAATAATGCTCAACATCACTAATCATTAGGGAAATGCAAATCAAAATGATAATGAGATATTTCACAAACATGAGGATGACTTATAAAAAAAAGACAAAAAACAGAAAACAAGTGTTGTTGAGGGTGTGGATAATTAAAACTCTTGTGCATTGCTGGTAGAAATGTGAAGTAGTGCAGCTGCTATGAAAAATTGGATGGCAGGTCCTCAAAATAAATGAAGAGCTACCATATAATGGATGCAGCAATTCCACTTCTGGGTATATAACCAAAGGAAATGAAAGCAGAGTCTCAATGAGGTATTTGTATATCCATGTTCTTATCAGTACTATTCACAATAGCTAAAAGTTGGAACCAACCCACTTGGCCATAAGTGGATGAATGGATAAATAAATGTTATATATACATACAATGGGATATTATTCAGCCTTAAAAGGGAAGGAAATTCTGACACATACTACAACATGGATGAGCTTAGAAGACATTATGCTAACATTGGGCAAACACTGTATGATTCCATTTTATATATAGTACCCGGAATAGTCAAATTCAGAGTCAGAAATTAGAATCATGGTTGTTAAGAGCTGGGGAGAAGAGAAGTGCAAATTATTGCCCAATGGGTAGAGTTTCAGTTTGGGAAGATGAAAAAGTTTTGGAGATGGATGGAGGTATTCATTGTGCAACAATGTAAATGAACTTAATGCCACTTTAACTGCGCATTTAAAATAGTTAAAAGGGGCACTAGCTGGTTTGGCTCAGTGGATAGAGCATCGCTCCACACACTGAAGGGTCCCGGGTTTGGGGTTTGATTCCGGTCAAAGCCACATGCCTGGGTTGTGGGCTTGATCCCCGGTAGGGGGCTTGCAGGAGGGAACTGATCAATGATTCCCTCTCATCATTGTTGTTTCTCTCTCTCTCTCCCTTCCTCTCTGAAATCAATAAAAACATATTTTTAAAAAATAAAATAGTTAAAAGGGTAAGTTGTATGTAATGTACATTTTACCACAATAAAAATATACTTAAAATGCAATATAGGAAAACAAAGTAATAAAAAATCTAAAAGTCAAATCGAAAGATATGGAAAGGAGAATGGAATGGTTTGTTTGCTCTCAAATCCATGCATGACCTTCCATGTCCTGAATCTTGGTGGCTAACATTTCAAAACTGTATTTCCCAAACTCCTTGTCCAATGGCTTCCTCCCCTGCTAGACTCTGTCAGTGAGAGTCCCAGGCAGGAGACTAGATGGTAGGAGGAAGGGAGAGACCAGGATATTTTTTCTCTGAGTTTTATGGTGTCTCCATCAGTAGCTATGCCTCTTCCGGGGTCCCTGTCCATATCAAACAGAACCTGCCCTCACATTAGATGGCCTCAGCTTCCAGGTTCTGGTAGGACTATCTCCTGACTGTATTCCTACAGCCCAAGAAAGGATAACCATTTTTTGCTATTGCTAACTTTGAGATCACCCCACTAACCACTGTTTGGTTTTCAGATATCCTAAAACATGTGTAATTAATTTCCCATATGTCTTAGCCTATTTGGGCTGCTATAATAAAAATGTCATAAACTGGGTGGCTTATAAACAACAAACATTAATTTCTCATAGTTCTGGAAGCTGAAAAATATAAAATGATGGTGCTGGCAGACTTGGTATCTGGTAGGGGCCCTCCTTTTAGATGATCATCTTTTTGCTGTAACTTCACATGATGGAAGGGAGCCACCTCTCTGAGGTCTCTGAAGATACGAATTGTCATGATCTAATCCCTGTTATCATGATAGAGTCTTCATAACCTAATCACTTCCCAAAGGCCCCAGCTTCCAACATTGTCACCCTGGGGGTTAGGATTTCAACACAGGAATTTTGGGGGACACAAACCTTCAGATCATACCACCACATTAAATTTCCTCTGCTGAAGTACACAGCATTAACTCTGTTTTCCGGATTAAATCAGTCCAACAGACACCTAATCAGAGTTTAAGAAGGAGAGAATAGAGGAAAGGCCATGGATAATGACTGAGAGTTTTCACAAATAGGCAAGAGGTATGAACGCTCAAATTTAGGAAGCTCAAGCAGGATAAATAAAAAGAAATCCACACTTAGATATAATACAATGAAACTATAGGACACCAAGTACAATGAGAAGCTCTTAAAACCAATCAGGTAGAAAATCCTATCTAATAAAAGACAAAAAGGGTAATTGACCGTACCTTTGCTACACTTCCCATTGGCTAATCAGGGTGATATGCAAATTAACCGCCAACAAAAATGGTGGTTAATTTGCATACGTAGGCTCCAAGCAGTGGA
>NW_005871438.1:891715-905447 GCF_000147115.1 Myotis lucifugus | reverse complement strand
AATCACATAAACTACAGACAGAGATAGACTGAAAGTAAGATAATGGTACCATATAAATACTCAACAAAAGAAAGCAATATGGCTAGATTAATGTCAGACAAAATATACTTGAAGGCAATAATAATTATTAGAAGTAAAGCAGGTCACTAAGTAATAATTAAAGACTTAATTCACTAAGATAAATATAAAAGTCCTAAATCCCAAAATATATAAAATAAGAACTGAAAAAAAAAATACAAGGAAAAAATTGAGAAATTCACAATTTTAGTGGCTGATTTTAACATATCTCAGTGATTTCTGGATCAAGCAGACAAAAGAATTTGTAAGAATAAATAAAATTTAAACAACATAATTAACAAGGAAAATTTAATGGATATAATGGAATATACATGAAATCCTATAACCAGACAGAACCTAGCAAGAGAACCTAGTGAGAGAACCTGGCTGAAGAACCTAGAGACAGAACCTAGAGATAGAACCTAGAGACAGAACATGGCAAAAGATCCTGGACAGAACCTGGCTACAGAACTTGGCTGGAGAACCTAGACAGAACATGGCGGGAGAACCTGGATAGAAAACCTGGCTGGAGAACCTGGCTAAAGAACCTGATGACCGAACCTGGCTGGAGAACCTGGAGAACCTTGCTGGAGAACCTGGCGAGAGAACATGGCAACAGAACCTGGCTGGAGATCCTAGACAGAACTTGGCTGGAGATCCTGGAGGGAGAACCTCACCATGATGATCACCTGAATGCAGCCTCCGAGTCCTTCCTTCTTCGCTGACTCCGTCCACACCTATGGGGAACCCCTGGACCTGTTGGGGTTGGACCCCAACAAACTTCAAAGTAGGTAATACTATATTTATTTGATAGATAAAGAAAGTGAAACAGAAATATGAGGTAAATTGCAATACTATACATTTACTGAGTGAGAAAGCCAAAGTTTGGGTGCATTTTTATCTGACTTCAAAGTTTAATTTCTATGAATTATATTATACTGTCTAAAGAAGCTGAGCACTTATTTTGAATCTTAAACATTTCAAGAAAGGAAATGTTTCAATGATGTAGTTATATTTCTGGAGATCTATAATTAAAAAATAAACTCATTTGTCTGAAAAAAAAAAGAAATCCTATAACCAAAAATCTATAATAATAAAAGCATAATATGCTAATTAGACCAGACATCCTTCTGGACATCCTTCCAGATGACCTTCTGGATGAAGCTGGGGCTGTGAGGGAAGCCCGGGTCCCAAGTGCCAGACAGAAGCTGGTGCCAGCAGCTGAGGGAAGGAAGGCCTACTCTTGCACAAATTTTGTGCATCAGGCCTCTAGTAAATAGATATTCTCCCTGAGAATATAAAACTCCAACACAGTTAAATAGACAGCATTATGCTGAGCAAAATAAGCCAGTCAGAGAAAGACAAGAATCACATGATTTCACTCATATGTGGAATTGCCAGGACTGACCAGAAGACCCTGAGCAACAGATGAATGGATTACTCTGATACACATTTCTCTGAAAGAGAGGCTAAGGGGCTGGTTGGGAGGAAACACCAAAACAGCCTCGATTGCCTGCCTCATTAGGCTTTTATTATAACAACAGCTTGAACTAAAATTAATCTCTAGATACAATCAGCTTGAGAAAGCATATGCTTCTATAAGGCCAGGTCTTAAAGACTAAACATAGAGATTCTAGCAAAACACCCGGGGGCTCGGACTTGTTTGGAAAAGTCAAGGCAGGGCTGCCGCCTTGTCAAGGTCCCCCTAATAGGCCCCCAACCTTACGAAGACTCCTCCTTACAGACTTTCCAACCAAGTCTCGTGCTTCCCCACGTGGAGTCTAAAGAACAAAATAAACTGAAGAACAAAACAGATCCAGAGACATAGAAGCATAGAAGAGAATGTTGAATCTCAGAGGGAAGGTGGTGGTGGATGGGTAGGTGGGTAGGAAGAGATCAACCAAAGAATGTATATGCATACTAGAGGCCCAGTGCACAAAATTCGTGCACTTGCAGGGGTCCCTCAGCCCAGCCTGCACCCTCTTGCAGTCCGGGAGACCTCGGGGATGTGCAACTGACAGCTTAGGCCTGCTCCCCGTCAGTCGGACATCCTTAGCACTGCTGAGGAGGTGGGAGAGGCGGCTGTGCTCACCAGCCATGAGCCTGGCTCAGGGCTGCTGGCTGAGCAGCACTCTCCCTGTTGAGCTTCTGCCCCCTGGTGGTCAGTGCATGTCATAGCAACCGGTCATTCTGCCATTCGGTTGATTTGCATATTAGCCTTTCATTATATAGGATATGCATAACCCATTCACACAAACAATAGAGTGGTGAAGGCTTGGGATGGGGGAGGGGCACAGGTTCCGGCTACAAGGAGTCAATGGGGGGAAAAAGGGACATCTGAAATACTTTCAACAATAAAGATAAATTTAAAAAGAAAGAAAAAAAATGAAAAATGAAAGATAAGTTTTTAAAAACCTATACAATGGAATAATTTTAAAAGCCCTCCTAAACAATGCAAGAATCAAAGAGGAATCCTAATGAGAATCCTATATAATAAAAGAAAACATGAAAATTAACTGTCCCTCCGCTACGCTCAAGCCACGCCCACCAGCCAATCAGGAATGAGTATGCAAATTAACTCAACTAAGATGGCGGAGGCCATGGAGCTGGAGTGAGCAGGAGGCTTGGGTTGCCCCTGGCGATGGAGGAAGCCAAGCTTCCCGCCTGCCCTGGCTGGCCCTCCACTCCACTCAAGGCTACAAAGTTTCAATTATAGAAGATAAATAAATCCCAGAAAAAAAAAAGAAAAGAAAAAAAGGAGAGGCTGGGAGCTTGGGTTGCCCGGGAGCATGGCCAGCCTGAAATCGGCCATCAGCCCCTCACTCAGGCTGGCCAGGCATCCCAGCACCCCAGGCACCACCCCCCTACCCTGAAGGGGCTGTGGCCAGTCTGCAAACAGCCAAGAGCCCCTCACGCAGGCTGGCCAGGCACCCCAGCGGGACCCCTACCCTGATCCGGGACACCCTTCAGGGCAAACCAGCCGGCCCCTACCCATGCACCAGGCCTCTATCCTATATAATAAAAGGGTAATGTGCAAATTGACCCTAACAGCAGAGCGACTGGGAATGACTGGTCACTATGACACACACTGACCACTAGGGGGCAGACGCTCAATGCGGGGTGGTCAGTGCACTCCCACAGGGGGAGCTCTGCTCAGCCACTAGCCAGGCTGATGGCTGCCGGTACAGCGGTGGTGGTGGGAGCCTCTCCCGCCTCCTCAGCAGTGCTAAGGATGTCCGACTGCAGCTTAGGCCTGCTCCCCGCTGGCAAGTGGACATCCCACGAGGGCTCCCGGGCTGCCAGAGGGATGTCTGACTGCCAGCTTAGGCCCAATCCCCCAGGGAGCAGGCCTAAACCAGCAGGTGGACATCCCCTGAAGGGTCCCAGACTGCGAGAGGGCACAGGCCAGGCTGAGGGATTCCCCCCCATCCGAGTGCACAAATTTTGTTCACTGGGCCTCTACTTTTAAAATAAACTTAAAACGATAATAATTTCAACATCCACAAATCAATTAATGCAATACACTACACTAACAAATGAAAAATAAAAAACATGATCATCTCAATAGATGCTGAAGCATTTGATAAAATTCAACTTCCATTTATGACAAAAACTCTCAACAAAATGGGTATAGAAGAAACATACCTCAACATAATAAAGGCCATATATGATAAGTCCACAACTAACATCATGTTCAACAGTAAAAAACTAAAAGCTTTTCCTCAGAAATAAGGAACAAGACAGGGATGCTCACTTTCAGAACTTTTATTCAACATAGTACTGGAAGTCCTAGACATAGCAATTACGCAAAAAAGAGAAATAAAAGGCATCCAAATTGAAAAGGAAGAAGTAAAATTATAGCTATTTTCAGATGACATTATATAGAAAACTTTTAAAAGTCCACCAAAAAACTATTAGAATTCGTAAGTGAATTCAGTAAAGTTGAAGAATAAAATCAATATACAAAACAATTTGCATTTCTATTCACTAATAACAGACTATCAAAAATAGACATTAAGAAAACAATCCACTTACAATTGCATCAAAAAATACCTAAGAGCCGAAACCGGTTTGGCTCAGTGGATAGAGCGTCAGCTTGTGGACTGAGGGGTCCCAGGTTCGAGTCCGGTCAAGGGCATGTACCTGTGTTGCGGGCACATCCCCAGTGGGGGATGGCGCGGGAGGCAGCTGATCGATGTTTTTCTCTCATCGATGTTTCTAACTCTCTATCTCTTTCCCTTCCTCTCTGTAAAAAATCAATAAAAAAATATATTAAAAAAAAACAAAAACCTAAGAATAAATTTAACAGAAAAAGGTGAAAGACTATACACTGAAAACTGTAAGACATGATGAAAGGAATTGAAGACACAAACAAACTGAAAGATATTCTATACTCACGGATTAGAATTTAAAGATTCAATGTAATCCTTATTAAAATTCCAATGATAGTTTTCATAGAAATAAAACAAACAATCCTAGAATTTGTATAGGACAAAAAATCCTAAAATAACCCCATAAAATACCCAGAATAAGTAAAAAACCATCTTGAGAAAGAAAAACAAAGTTGGAAGCACCATGCTCCTTTATTTCAAACTATATTACAAAGCTATAGTAATCAAAACAGTGTAGCAGTGGCATAAAGACAGATACAGAGATCAATGTTAAACCTATACATTATAGTCAGTTAATTTAAGATAAAGGAGCCAAGAATATACAATGGGAAATGGACAAGCTCTTTAATGAATGGTGTTGGGAAATTGGACAGTCACACGCCAAAGAATAAAACTGGACAGGAAAATTAACTCAACATATAAAGGCTTGAATATAAGAACTGAAACCATAAAACTCCTAGAAGAGAATACAGGCAGTAAGCTCCTTTATATTGGTCTTAACAATGATTTTTATTTAAAGACTAGAGGCCCAGTGCACAAAAATTTGTGCACTCGGGGGGAGAAGGGGGTCCCTCAGCCCGGCCTGTGCCCTCTCACAGTCTGGGAAACCTCAGGAGATAATGACCTGCTGGCTTAGGCCTGCTTCCGGTTGGCAGAGGGCAGGCCCAATCCCTAGGTGCAGCCCCTGGTCAGGCTCAGAGCAGGGCCAATTGGGGAGTTGGGGCGCCGCCCCGTCATGCACAGAGCAGGGCGGATCGGGAGGTTGCGATGCCACCCTCAGTCACGCTCAGGGTACGGCCAATTGGGGGGTTGGGGCACCGCCCCCTGTCACACTCAAGGCAGGGTCGATGGGGAGGTTGCGGCGCCACCCCCTGTCATGCACAGAGCAGGGCTGATCAGGGGGTTGGGGCGCCACCCCCTGTCACACACAGAGCAGGGCGGATCAGGGGGTTGGGGCGCTGCACCCTGTCACACTCAGGGCAGGGCCAATGGGAAGGTTATGGCTCTACCCTGTCACACACAGAGCAAGGCCCGTGGAGGGGGGTTGGGGCCCCACCCTCTATCACCCACAGAGCAAGGCCGATCAGGGGGTTGGGACGCCGCCACTGTCACACTTGGGGCAGGGCCGATGGAGAGGTTATGGCTCTACCTTGTCACACACAGAGCAGGGCCTGTGGGGGGGAAGGGGTTGCGGCGCCGCACCCTGTCACACACAGAGCAGGGCCAATCAGGGGGTTGGTGTGCTGCACCCTGTCAAACACAGAGCCGCAGGGCAATCAGGGGATTGGGGAGCTCCCCCATATCAGGCACAGAGCAGGGAAGATAGGGAGGTTGTGGCCCCACCCCCTTTCACAAACAGAGTCGCAGGGCGATCAGGGGGTTTGGGCACTGCCCCCTGTCACGCTGATCCCGGTGCCAGGAGCCTCGCTGCTCCGCTGATCCCAGTGCCGGGAGGTATATTAACCCTTTTACTTTATAGAATAGAGGCCTGGTGCATGGGTGGGGGCCGGCTGGTTTGCCCTGAAGCCTGGATCAGGGTGGGGGTCCCCACTGGGGTGCCTGGCCAGTCTGGGTGAGGGGCTGAGGGCTGTTTTCCGGAAGCAAGTGACTGAACCTTCCAACTGCTCCTTGTTTTCTTTCTTTTTTTTTTATTCTGGGCCAGCTTTAGCTCTGAGGCCTGGCCGCTGAAAACATCGATACAATGTTGGTAAAGCCCAGCTGAATGAAAGCCGGTTTCTGGGGTTTTGTTTAGCTTCTTATTTGCAACATAGTATAGAGTTGCAGCTGAGAGGCCGGCAAGTGAGGCAGGGATCGTTGGAGTCCTCCTTCACTGAAGCAAGCAAGCCTCATGTTCGCTTCTAGCTGCCTGGCTGCCGGCCGCCATCTTGGCTGACAGTTAATTTGCATATACTCACTGATTAGCCAATGAAAAGGGTGGCGGTCGTACGCTAATTACCATGTTTCTCTTTTGTTAGTGTAGATATGACATCAAAAGCACCAGCAACAAAAGCAAAAATAATCAAGTCATCATCAAATTAAAATCCTATGCACAGCTAGGAAACTATAAATAAAATGAAAAGACAACCTACTAAATGGGAGAAAATATTTGCAAATCATATATCTGATATATTTGCAAATCATATTTATAACCATTCAGTAGGTTAATATCCAAAATATATAAAGAACTCCTCACACAACTCAATAACAAAAACACACACACACACACACACACAAACAAACAAACAAAAAACAGACCCCAAAACAAATAATCTGATTAAAAATGAGCACAGGATCTGAATAGACATTTCTCCAAAGGAGATATACAGATGGTCAACAAGTACATGAAAAGATGCTCAACATAACTAATCATCAGAGCAATGCAAATCAAAAATGAGATATTACCTCATACCTATTAGAATGGCTATCAAAAAGATAAGAAATAACAAATGTTGGAGAGAATGTGGAGAAAAGGAAAACCTTGTGAACTATTGGTTGAAATGTAAATTGCAGCCACTATAGAAAACAGTAGAAGGTTGCTCAAAATATTCAAAATCAACCTTCCAAATGATCTAACAATTCCATTTCTGAGTACTTATAAAAAAAAAATCACCAACATGAATAGATAAATGCACCCCATATTCACTGCATATAAAAAGAGGTAATATGCAAATTAGGCTTGGACACCATAAGGGGTCACTACCGGGTAGGAGGAGGTTGCATGCGCAGGTAAGGCCCGGAGCGGAGACAGAGACAGAGACAGGGGCAGCTTGGGTGGTCTCAGAGAGGACACAGGCAGGTGGGCCGGGGTACGCTGGAGTCAGGCGCTGGTCCCAGCCCCCCGCAGCGCCGGTCCAGCCTGACTCCCACACTCCCACGGCGGCCAGTGCTGCGTGAGTCAGGTGTAGGTCCCGGCCCCCTGCTGGGTGCCTCCTTGCTGGCGCTGGCGGGAGGCGGGGTGCCTCCTCGGGCGATTTCAATTGCGCGCTGGGCCTCTAGTTATTTATAATAGCCAAAATATGGAAATAACCTAAGTGGCTATCAAAGGATGAATGGATAAAGAAAATGTGAGATATAATACATATGAATATTATTCAGCCATAAAAAAAGAATGAAACCTTGTCATTTGTGACTACATAGATGAACCTTGACAGCATCATGCTAAGTGAAATAAGTCAGACAGAGAAAGGCAAATACAATACTATTTCACTTATATATGGAATCTAAAACAAAACAATAACAGAAAAAGAAAAACAAGCTCCTAGATACAGAGAACAGATTAGAGGTGAGGGAACAAAATGGGTGAAGGAAGTCAAAGGTACAAACTGCCAGTTAGAAAATAAAATAAGTCATGAGGATGCAATGTACAGTACAGCAACTAGAGTTAATAATACTGTATTACATATTTAAAAGTTGCTAAGAGAATAGATCTTAAAAATTTTCATCACAAAGCAAAGAAATTCTGTAACTGTGTATGCTGACAAGTGTCAATTAGACATATTTTGGTGATCATGTCACAATATATACAAACATGGGATCATTATGTTGCATACCTGAAACTAATATAATATATGTCAATGCCTCAATTTAAAAATTAATAATAATGAAAATACTAGTCATCACAATTTGTGGGGTGCAGCTAAAGCAGTACAGAGAGGAAAACATATAGCCTCAAATTATATATTGGAAAGGAAAGAAGGCTAAAAATTATGTACTAAAGAGTTTGAAAAAAAGAAAGAGTAGAAATTAAAGAAAGACATTATAAGATATAAGATTGATTAGAGGATTGATAAAGATAACAGTTCTTCAAAGAGAATTTTTTAAAAATTGACAAACTGCTGTCAAGATTGATCAAGAAAAAAGAAAACAAGAAAGAAGGTGAGAAACATTAAGGATGAAGAGACTAACAAATTACAGCAGAAACTAAAATGATTATTAAGGGATATAATTTTATATCAATAAACTTAAAAACTGAAATTAAATGGATAATTTTCTAGAAATAATATCACAAAAGGAAAAAACAAAAAGAAAAGTGATTTTTTTTGTATGTTTGCAATAATTGGTCCTCACACTTCTAACATTTAATTCTTAACTCATATAATCTCTGAGGAGAGTAGATAAATTAATGCCAGAAAAGAATCACTCTTTCCAAGTAATTCATAATACTTTAGATGTAATGACCAAATTTATCAGTATAAGGGGCTAGAAATCCTATTTAGGGATCACCACTTCATAAATAAAATGAACACATTTTCCTTTCTAATATAATACAATCTTTAACCAGCTCAATTGTTAACTTTCCCAGAACACATTCAGACAACACCATTTCTCAATGAAATGCAATTTCCCATGATATCCATGATATAAAACACACTAAGAAAGTAGCAGATGGTTTTAGTCAAAACCAAACAATATTTGAATACTGTGATTCTTATTTTTAAAAACATTCTATATATATATTTACTGTAGAATATTACTCAAAGATCCTTCCCTTTTGCCAAGCTGCTTAAACTGCATTAAATAAGGTTTATGTTAGATTCAGAAGGAGCTCTTGCCTGCCATGGAAGAACATCAGCAAGTCAGCTACAGAACTTGTCTCTCTCCACATAGAGCAGCCGGAACGATCTCAACACAGAAATCAGATCACATTATTTTCCTGACAAAAATTCTTCAAAATCCATTCTTACCACGTCCTCCAGACCCAGAATGATTTGGCCCTTTCTGATCTCCCTTAATTCATCCTATGTTCTTCTTCACCATTCATAGTGACTTCAGACTCAACTGCCTTCTAATTGTTCTTAAAACACTGTAAACTCTTTTCTGCTTCAGTACCTCCTGATGTCTTTGTCTAGATGTTTCCCCCAATCCTCTGCTTGGCCGCCTTGAACTTCTCTCATACATAGTCACATACACTTGCTACATTCACAAATAAACTACCTTTGATTAATTTATTCAATAGATTATTCTCTTAGTATGATTATTAAAGTAATAAAATAAAGCCTACAAAATGTGAGTTTGCCATATAAAACAAGCTTCCGGAGACAATAGGCCGAATCACCAAACAGGGGTATCTCCTTTTTCACAGAACTTTAAAACTTGGACTCACAAAAATCTCTGGTCTAGCTTAACTACGGACTAGATGAATTGACACATATCCCTTCCAGCTTTTCAATGATACAAAGTATGGTTTAAAACAGATGTTGTCCACTTATATGTATGGTCTTTCTGAATAAGCAATAACCAATGTTTTGTTCCCTTTAATTTACTTTAAAATGTTTTGTAAAGAGGGGGAAAAAGTCTTCTATGTACTTTATACATGTATTTTTCTTTCTACCACTCATTTAATCATTTTGTAATTATAGGGATAAAAGTACTTGCTAAAAATAAATGCTGGGACTGAAAGAAATGCTATCGTTTTCTAGAAAATTTCTCCATATTTAAAAACTGGCATTAATGAGAACCTTAAGAACACTATAAGTTTCATTGTCCACAGCTATAAAATGGAATAATGATGTATGTCTGAACTAACTCTCAGAATTGATATAAGTATCAAATGAGTTTTAGAAGGAAATGCTTTATAAATCGCAATACAGGATTACTCTTTTCCTTTTTCTAAAAAGCATCCAAGTTGGGTTATAGCTTTGGCCACACAAATTTCTGAATCAGAAATCACAAATTGAAAATATCTTCAGGGGCAAGGGAGGTAAAATACATGAGTGAAGCACATCTAGATCAGTGGTTCTCAACCTTCCTAATGCCGAGATCCTTTAATACAGTTCCTCATGTTGTGGTGACCCCCAACCATAAAATTATTTTCGTTGCTACTTCATAACTGTAATGTTGCTACTGTTATGAATCGTAATGTAAATATCTGATATGCAGGATGTATTTTCATTGTTACAAATTGAACATAATTAAAGCATAGTGATTAATCACAAAAACAATATGTAATTATATATGTGTTTTCCGATGGTCTTAGGCGACCCCTGTGAAAGGGTCATTCGACCCCCAAAGGGGTCGCGACCCACAGGTTGAGAACCGCTGATCTAGATGAAATAAAAGGGAATGAAGGCCTTGTGGCAAAGTGGAGAGTATATATCCCATCCAAAGTGGAAAACCACATCCTGGCTTCAGTGCTGGCAGCTGCAAGCCCTGCCTTGCCTTGTCCTCTTGTTTTTTCAGGAGAAATTAGGACTTAAAATTTACTAATTTTAAAACATTGGTAAATAACTTTAAAGTATTCAATGAAAGTACTGAGCTGACCCAAATAAACATATCTAAAGGCGAAAGTCAGCCTTCATGCTATCAGCCTATGACTTCAACCTGGGGTTTTGTGTTCTTTGGCAGGAAATGGCCAATAAACATAAACCTATCCACAGGGTGTAATCATCCTCAGAGAGAAGGGAAATGGATAATAACAGTGGCCAGCCTTTTTCTGACTGCTTGCCACAGGCCAGGAACCTACTGTGCTTATACTTTTACATGAATTGTGTCACTTAATACTCATAAGAAACCTTTCAGAAAGGCATTACTGTAACCCCCAATTTCAGAAAAGAAAACTGAGGATTAGAGAGAGTTCTTAAGGCCATGATGCTGGTAAACGGTAAAGTCAAGAAACAAACCAGGTCAAAGCCCATGGTCGGAATGTGGTGTTCAATGATCCTGATTTCAGTTCAAAAGAGAAATACTTTCAGCTTGAGGATCCTGACTCCCTCTGTGCCCCTAAAGTGGTAAGGGGCCTTCTGTGAATTAGTCTGAAAGCCCAACGGAAATCTCCTATTAACCCTGTAAAGGATAACTGAGTTTGTTTCCTAGTACCCAGGGAAGAGAGTTTGTTTGTTAGATACAATCTCTCAAATTATCGATTCAGGGGAAAAAAGAACCAAGGGATCCTTGTTTTATTGTTTTGTTTTGTAAAGAGTTGGAAATGACTAGGTTAGGAGCACTGATATTATAGAAATTATTAAAATGCTAAAACATTTTTACATCAAAACTTTATATAACTTACACTTATATAAGGTAAAGCATATTTTCACTTTCAAATATTTGTTTATCAAACTATTAGTAACAACTAATGGATTTTCAATATTTTGAATTTGACAGATAAAAGTTACTTTTCAAAGAATTTTTGCACAAAAACTTAGGCTAGTAAAACTACAGTTGAAAAGGGAAGTGCAGGATGATACCATCCTGTTAGGTGATGTGACCAAAATCTCTGCTCGTAGCTATACTAAGTTGGTATGAGAGATCACCAAATGGAATCATTTATTTTGCACTTTTTTTTTTGTTCCCAACAATAATAATAAAAAAGGACTGAGACGAATGAGAGTAATTTTTCACATGCCAGACATCACATCAATATATTCATAAAGAGCAGGTTATCTTTGAAAGCTAATACATCTCTCAATTTTCCCATTTAAAAACAATTATCTTTGATAATGTAATGAAAATCAATATGGCACGAATAACTTGCACCCTCATTTATCTGTCAAGACTTGGCACTTAGGCCCTAGCAAATTCTGAAAATCTGTCAACGTTATTACCCACCTTTCGCAAAGCTTGAACGTAATGCATAATAATGCTCAGATATCAAGACAGAGCAATGTCCAGGCAACAGCTTTGATCCTGGGCCTGTAACACAGAACAAAAAAGTCGTGGTGTTACAAGGATAAGCATTCAGGATCTGGGGAAAGTAATTAGAAGTTGAACTTAGAACCATGTAGGCAGTATGGCAAGACTATAATTTATTCCTCAGGTTTAGCATTTCTACATAACATGGAACACGAAGCACCTCATCTTCTGGGCCTGCATAAAAGAACTCTGAGGTTGTTCTAGATATACTGGATCAGTGTGAATCATAAATATGTTCAAGAGGCTTTGAAAGCACCCGTGCAATCACCAAGAAACTGGAGACATTAAAATCCACGAGGATTTGGCGGGTTTTCAAAAAATCTTTAAAAAAACAAAACTCCACAATTTCAA
Source organism: Myotis lucifugus (assembly GCF_000147115.1). Classification (NCBI taxonomy): domain Eukaryota; kingdom Metazoa; phylum Chordata; class Mammalia; order Chiroptera; family Vespertilionidae; genus Myotis; species Myotis lucifugus. Next base: position 893,019 of record NW_005871438.1, on the reverse strand, counting down.
TACCATTACAAAGGCTACTTCAAGGCTTATGCCCAATTACCATCCTAAAAATAATAAAATTTTAAAAACTATTTTTTTTTTTACATTTCTCATAGGAAGATTTTATCAAGGGGCAAAGAGAAACTACTGGGTACAGAGCAAGGCTGTTCTTGAGCAAGGTGAACTGCCTGCTGTCGTTTCTGGTGGGATCTCTCTATTTCCCAGTAACCATCACCATGACTGTATCTGCGCTTCCTCCTTAAAAAGAAAACCTGAGGATGCCTTTGGAGTAGCAGGGACCCCAGCTCCACCAAACTGCCCTGGAGGCCAACCCTGCGCAGCTGGCCCCTCGCGTGGACTCCGCGCCGCGGCGCCCCCAGGTGGGTTCTCCCCTCGAGTCCCCCCGTGGGCTCCCGCGCGCCCCGCACGCTCCCCCTGAGTCCAGCCTCACGTTCTTCCCGTCTCCCCTCCACACCCACCTGTGGACGGGGCTGCCCGGGCCGGCGCGGCGGTTTCCTGCTCTCAGACCCCGCGCGGCCCCGGCTCCCTCCCGCCGTCCCCCTCCCGCCCCCACCGCCCGCGAGGCCAGAACCTCTGCCTGCGCCCCGCAGCGCGTCCTCCCGGACTTCCGCCCCGGGGCGCAGGTGGGCTGCCGGCTCCCCCGCGGGGAGGGGCGGAGGTCTCCCGGGAGTGGGACGGAGCCTCCCACCCGGGGGCGGGGCCGAGGGTCGGGGGGAGGAGTTGACCCCGGGCGACCGGTCCGGGCTCCAGGGAAATAGTCTTCCACCCGGCCCCGGGAGCCGCCGCCCCCGGGGCCGCCGAGGAGGCAGCGCCATTCGCGCGGGCGGGGGGCTGGCGGCCCAGGGCGGCGCGGGCTTTCGGGACTCGGGGCGCTTCCCTGGCCAGGCTCCCGGGGGGAAGAGGAGCGCGCGCCCGGGATCCCTGTACCTTCTGGGACAGGCCAGTGTCCTAGAGCAAATGAGCCTTTTAATGCGCAGGGCCTTCCCGCCAAGAACGCCCCTAAACTACCCGGAGCCACGTCCAGGAGGACAGCTCTGGCTTGGCAGGCTCCTTCGCTGAAAACTAGCATCGGCTTGGTTTTGATCATGAGATCACCCCCAGACACCACTGTTGGTTTAAGGAGGTTGAGCTCAGGATGAAGGCAAGGCAGTCACTTTGCCCTTCAGGACACCTGTTAATGACCAACCCTCTAACTCAGTGGTTCTCAACCTTGGCTGTACATTAGAATCACCTGGGAATCTTTTTAAAATCCTGCCCTTCAGGGCCTCATCCTCCGGAAATTCTGTTTCTTTGTACTAATGTTG
>NW_005871438.1:849911-891537 GCF_000147115.1 Myotis lucifugus | reverse complement strand
AAGGTTGAGAACCACTGCTCTAACTGGTTTCTTGTGGTGGGTTCGAGTCCTGTCCTCTCTGTCTCTTGACAAGCAGGGCTCATTGGTCCAGGCTGACCAGCTTCCCCTGAACAGTCTCAAGGAACACTTGGGGCATAGTTATGCCTTCCCCCTCAAAAGATGAAACCACAATCAAAATGTCCTTTGAGTCTCTTAACCATCTAAAAGGGTCTATCATTCATGATGTCCTCTAAATGATACCAAACAGAGGTCATCTAGCTCTAATCGGTGCATCTATCTTAAGAAAAAACATGATCACTTGAATAGATGCGCAAAAGGCATTCAGCATATTCAAGATCCTCATAACAAATCTCTGAAATATAGAAATTGGACAGTGGATTTTTCTCAGAATACTGTATATCTCATCTGATGATATCTCAGAATATTGAGAATATCATATCCATACTAATGTTATATAAACAGATTCAAATTGCAAGGGATTTCTCTTAAAGACATTGTATCAAATATATTATTTAACAGAAGAATTAATAAAGATAACAAGTGGCTCCATACAAAATAAAATAGGCCAACAATAACCAATTAAAATACATTGGAAAAAGTGGAGTCCATTCACAATAGCAACAAACCACAAAATAATTAGTACTGATAAAAACAAGAAATGTGGGGAGATTTAAAAAAGAAGAATGTAGAAATACTGAAAATTTATTTATAAAATATTTTATTAATTGGAGAAACATAGGATATCCTTAAGTGAGAAGACAACATTTTAAATACATAATTACTACCTCTCAAATTAAGAGGCAAAAATATTCTAGAATTCATCTGAGAAACTACACAGCCAGACGAGCTTAGATCAGTGGTTCTCTGTGTGTGGTCTGGGGGCATGTGAGGTTCCCAGAAACCCCTTCAAGGGGTTCACAGGCTCAAAATTGCTTTCATAATAATATTGACTTTTAAAAACTCCCCGCTCACTCCCATTCTTTCACAAGTATACATGGAAGTTTCCCAGCGATAGCACAACACATTGAATGTAGAAGCAGGTAGGTCTTCTGTTACTCAAGACATTCAGGACATTTGCAAGAATGTAAAACATGCCATTTAATTTTATAATTAATATATTTTTAATTTCTCAGTTTAACTTCTGATATGGTAAATATCAATAGTTAGAACACATAAACAAAAGTTCTTTGGTGTCCTCAATTACTTTTAATAGTGTAAACCTGAAGACCAAAACATTTGAGAACCTTTTGATAACAATGAAAAACTACACACATTTATTAAACTCTAATAATTACGAGTATGGCACGAACACTGTCAAAGATGAAACCTCTAGTCCCAGAGTCAGGTGTTACTGACATGTTGCAACCGTGGACACTGGCCCCCAGAGTAACCGGAGGTTGAGTTTTAATGGGCTCAGAGCAGATCAGGTCTGGGAATAGAAGCGTCAACATGGGGCTTGTACAATGAAATAGGCACAGGGGTCCTGTTTCCTTGTGTAAATGTAGAATGTTGTATGCAGAAACCCCTTATCTGAAGCTCTGCACCTGAGTTGTAAATCAAGACCACGTTGTGTCACAGCGAGTTAGAACCTCCATGCAAGAACAGGGTGTTTCCTTCTTTAATTTCAAAAATCAAACCCTCTGATCGTCTAGGATACTAGAGAACAAGATTTTCCGTGAAGTAAGAAAGCAGTAGTCACTCAAAAAAAATGGCAGTTGTGATGGTTGCACGGCTGCGGAGCACCCTGGGAAGAAACAAGTCCCGCTGGCCCTCCCAGCCTGGTGAATACCAGGCAGATTTTACTTTCTCCAGCGGAGCTATTTTTTCTTTCTCAAAATAAATTAATTAAAGAGTCCCAAAGCACTTGCTAAAAGATATAAGAACCTCACATATAACACAAAGCCATAAAAAGCAATAGAGAAAAAGTTTATCCAGGAAATAATTTTAGGACTCGTGGTTAGCTTATAGGAAATACTGCATGTCATTAGATCCTTGCCACATCACACACAAGATAAATACCATAAGGATCAAAAAGCTAAATTTAGAATATCAAACCAAAACACTAGAAAAAAATTAAAATGAATGTCTATCAAATACCTGGACGGAAAAATATGTTATGTTTAAAAGCAATTATATAGGAAAATAATTGGTAAATTTAATTCAAAAATTTGGTGTGTCCCCCAAAAACATCAACCAAAACAAACAAAAACCAACAAACATGCACAGGGAGAGAAAATTCTGGAGGAAACAAGTGCAACAGATCGAATAGGGTTCATAACTTTAACCCATAAAAAAGTACTGAGATGGATAAGCAAAACACCAGGACTTCAAAGAACACTGTATAGAAATGGTAAGTGCTACAAAAGAGGAATGGGCAGTCCTCACCAGTGAGCTCAGTGGTTAGAGCATCGGCCCTCTCACAGAAGGGTCTCTGGTTCGATTCCGGTCACGGGCATGTACCTGGGCTGTAGGTTCGTTCCCCAGCCTCAGTGAGTGTGCATGAGGAAGGCAGCCAATAGATGTATCTCACATCAATGTTTCTCTCTCCCCCATCCCGTTCTCCCTTCCAATCTATTTAAAAACAATGGGAAAATATTCTCTGGTGAAGATTAACAACAAAAAGAGAGAGAGAGAGAGAGAGAGAGAGAGAGAGAGAGAGAGAGAGAGAGGCAGTTGGTTGTGGAAGCAGAAAGGAGAAAGGAGATAATTCTATGTGGGCCTGGTCTGAGGGGTTGAGTAAGGGCAAGAAGAGGGTGGTAGTCAGGGAAAGGAAAGCTCAGAGAGATGTTTGGTTTGAGATATAAGAATGCACAGAGGCTCACTAGCTAGGTGGGGGAAGAAGGTCATATCAGACAAACAGAGCCCTATGTGCAGAAATGGAGACCGGGAGGAAACAAGATACTTGGATATGGCTAGACAGGCATGGGAGATAAAGCCACAGAATGGGTGAGCTTGACAAAACCCCCCACATGCCAGACCAAACAGTATACATCATGGGGAGTTATTAAAGAATACAACAACCCCCCAACACTGGAAACAAAGAGGAAGAGATAACTTTAAGAGCTACTAAGGATATTTATGGTCAGATTTGGTGACTGAATGTGGAAGAGAGACAAAGTAGTTAAGAATGACTGTGATTTTTGCTGTGGGTGCAATGACACAGGAAGCAAGCTCATCTTTGTTTTGTTAGAGGTAGACTCTCCTTCCTCCTTCCTCCTGCCTCCTCAAGAGATCTGTTTTCAATGAAAGAGCACCTTGATAAGCATACTTGGACACACACAATACACTATCTCCTCCTCCTCCTCCAGCACCACCACCACCACTATCACCACCACCCCAAGGAGAGTGATTAATGGTTGCAGAATTCTTTCCTAGAAAAAGCTGGATTTGTCCAATGCAGGGCTTTGCTTTGCTGAAATGATTGGGAGAGTTTGGGGAAAGACTCTGGGAAAATAATTGATAGGCCCAGAAGTTACTTGATTATGTTTTCCTGGAGGGTGAGAGGGTGGAACCATCTCCCCTGTCTCTCCATGAAGCTGTCAGTAAAATCTACAGGAGAGATGGTGTGGGATGGAGACTCAATGAAGTGCCCCGTGCTGGCCTCAAGGTGACTCAGATAGACACAACCCTATTCTGGTTACATAAACTAGTTAGTGAACTGTGGTCCCAGAAACTGAACAGAAATATAGTAGGGGATGTGGATTTTGGGTGGAAACAATGAATTTTAAATGTTACATATTGAGATTGAAGTGTAAATTATTGCTAGATGTGCGATACAGCTGTTTTAGAGTGTTCACAGAACATTTCGAATAGGTTCATATTTGCTTATAGCTTCAGAAAGGGCAGTGTTTGCTTTTCCTTGTCTTCTATGTCACTTCGTTCTGCTCATAAGCTCTTCATATTGGTTTAGTTCTCTGCCTTTTCACAGTATTTTTTCTCTGTGTCTCCCCCCATCTTATCAAGAGATGCTCACCATCTCTGTCAGAGGTTTAGGGGAGTTAATCACATACACACATCTTCATTCACTTCGACAAAAATTGGAAATGAAACACAAGGAGCTGAGACTCAGAGTAGAATGTGATCTTTATTACTGTCCAAATGAAATGGAAAGATAAGCCCATGCCTCTTAACCTCACATTCTGGTTTAAACTGCCCATCAAGTGCTGCGCAAAGAAGTCAAAGAAAGCAGAGAACTGAATGGACCTGCCTTGTGAGCTAACACGCCTTGTAAGGGAGCCCAGCACAGCCGGGGCAGAGGCTCAGGAGAGCGAGCAAGGGAAGGAACCACCAAGCAATAGTTGTATGTGAACTGCAGCCCAATGAAATTACTTCTCAAATGTATCCTTACCTTTATTCCACTGGTATTGACTTTGTTTAGACTTTCACCATTCTAGAATGTTCACACTTTCCTGATGATTGCCTCTGCCTGCCCTCTCAGCTTTATAATAGACTAAAGCATTGGATGTGTCACTCCAGGCCTTTGTAGGAAGACTCCTTGCATTGATAGTACACGTGTGGTGAATCAGGAAGAAAATCCTATATAATAATAATAAAAGGCTAATATGCACATTGACTGAATGGCAGAATGACCGGTTGCTATGATGCACACTGGCCACCAGGGGGCAGACGCTCAATGCAGGAGCTGCCCCCTGGTGGTCAGTGCACTTCCATATGGGGAGTGCCACTCAGCCAGAAGCTGGATCATGGCTGGCCAGCGCAGTGGTGGTGGCAGGAGCCTCTCCCACCTCCGTGGCAGCACTAAGAATGTCCAACTAACAGTTTAGACCCGATCCCTTGGGGGCCTAAGCCTTTAGTCGGACATCCCCCGAGGGCTCCCTGGCTGCCAGAAGGATATCTGACTGCAAGCTTAGGCCTGATCCCCCGGGGAGTGGGCCTAAGTCGACAGGTGGACATCCCCCAAGGGGTCCTTGACTGTGAATGGGCGCAGGCCAAGCTGAGGGGACCCCCCCCCACGAGTGCACAAATTTTTGTGCACCGGGCCTCTAGTATAAATATAATCAATAGAAAATGTAATCAATAACAAAATTTAGTAAATGTACTTCCAATGTATTCTCGTTTTATTCGCACAACATTCCTCTCTAATGGAAATATCTATAATGCCGGTGCCTCTATTCACTAATAAGAAAACTGAACCTGGGCCAACATGACTCAGTGGTTGAGCATCGACCTATAAACCAGGAGGTCACAGTTTGATTCCTGGTCGGGACACATGCCTGGGTTGTAGGCTCTATCCCTCATGGGGGGTGTGCAGAAGGCAGCCAATCAATGATTCTGTCTTATCATTGATGTTTCTATCTCTCCCTCTCCCTTCCCCTCTGAAATAAATAAAAATATAAAGAGAACTGAAGCACAGACTCATTAATGACTTCCCAAAGGCCATATCTTGTTAAAGTGATCACCTTTTTAAGATAATAAATTCCAAAAGCTACCACTCCTGTAAATGCTCAAATTAGAGTATGATCCTCACCGGTATCAATACTGAAACCATGCTGTTTCAAACAATCTAAATACCATTTGCTAGCTTCCCAGTAATGGGCCTGTGTGGGCTTAGTTAGACCTAGTATGGTGAGACTTTCTTGGGACATGTCACTTGCTCCTCTATCTACACTGAACACACTCTCTTCTATACTTACTGAACCTCAAAATCTCAGTTGTGATGCACTTGATTGTTCCTTACCGAAGGAAGAGCATTTACCAGAATCAGTAGGATGGATACAGTAGGCACCATTTAAGAATTCCATTCCTCCACTCTTTATTCATCACTCAATAAATATTTACTGAGGGCTTCTACATGATAGAACTGCTCCAGATATTGAGAATGAAACATATGAAACATATATGTCTGCAAAATGTTTGCAGTATTTGAGCTGACACTCCAAAACAAGTAGAAGATTACTAATATAAAAGATACACATTCTTTCACCACTAACCTTATCTAAATCACTTAATTTATTATTTAGATTGTTGATTTATTAGAAAAGGTAGCCCAGGTGTTTTGGGTACTTTGGCTGGCTTCCCTCTTCATCATCTGATTTCCAGTTCTAAGGACCCGTAAACATAGACATACTACTAGCTCAAGTACATCAGAACTATCTTTTCAATTACATCTATTCAGGCAAAGGGGGTCCAATATTTGACTTAGATGGTTGTTCTATGATCATTTTAAGATCTCATTGGTGTTACCTACTTTATTTTTCTCTATGTATTTTGAACTTTCATCATTGTTTTGCATTATGGTATGTGGGAGGGAGGAGATATATAATATCACTTTGTAAGTAAGTAGGTATAAATGATCATAATCTTTACTGTTAGGTTTATACTCATTGACCCCCCCCCTCCCCATCTCAGTGTCTACAGGAAATAGAATTAGATACCCTTATGCCAATGTTATGAAATCCTACTTGTAAAGGATCAGTAAATAGAATTAAGAAAATAAGCTATTATTTCATTCATTCAGAAACATGGATCGAAAGCTTCATGTATTTTAAGTATGGGGTACACGACAAGTTAAAAAATGGTAGAAAATCACTGCCCTTATCGAGAGTGTATTCCAGTTGTGGAAACTAAGTAGATCAATAAGTAAAATACATTTCGTTACAGATAGTGATAAACATGAAAAGAAATAGAACAGGGAAGGTGGATAAAAAGTGTGTATGTGTGTGTGGGGGGATATAGGATGTAATTTTACGTACTATGGGGAGGGCAGGGCCAACTGAGAAGGTGGCCCTGTGCCCTGTGAGTGAGACCCCGAGACTGAAGATCGTGCTGGGGCACCAGGAGCACTGGAGTTCTTTGGACACCATTGAAGGTGTGTCCTCCCAGGGGGAAGGGCTGCTCCCTTGAGGCCCCTTCATTTCCAGAGGATTCCTTACTCCCTCTTCACTCTTGTCAGTGGAGGTATGGCCAGTGTGAATTTACCTTCTGTCTAAGACTGTCCTAAACATCTAGTCATTTAAAGTATTGTGAGCACTGGTAATAAATGGAAAAGGCACTGGAAGAAAGAGCTAAGAGCTGGCAGCTCAATGACAGCGATTCTGAGATTGTGCGAAACAATTAACGTCAGTGTCCAACCTGCTGCCTTTCATGTCCCCCTCCCTCCACATCTTCTGTGACTTTTTCAGGCTGATATCTGCTCTGAGGACTACTTCTGTTCGGAAGCTGGGATTCATAGTGTTTGTTTCTCGAGTTTCACAGATCAAAGTTTTTCTTAATGTCCATTTTAGCCAGTTTTCATTCATATACACTGAGACACGAAGGTGAAGAGGAGGTGTAAAACACAGTGTGGCTTCCTCTGGGGGTCTGTTGGAATGACCTGCCCCCTCTTAGCCAAAAAATGTAAGAAGTCATTTGAGAATGAGCACTGTAGATGAGGTCCCTTCTTTCCTGGAGTTGGCTGAGAAGGAAGAGAGAATATCAACCAGCAGCTGGACTCTGCTCTGATGCAGTAGTAACTGTGAGATATATATAACAAAATGTATATAACATTAAAATAGTGTATGTATACTATATATTATATTTCATAAATATTGCACTTTGGGGTATTTTTAGTATTAGAGACAAGAGGGGAAGAGAAGAAATTACGGAGGAATAGAGAAATGAACAGAAAAATGTTTTTGCATATCCCACTCAAAGCAAGCCTCCTTCAACACAATGGGAAGAGGGTGATTTCCTTTAAAGACCATGAAATAGAGTCATAGGCAAACATGATTCAAAGTGAACTTCTGATTAATGATATAATTAGGCTTCCGTATGATCACAGTAGCTAATTAATAGGCCAAGAGTTCAGAGCATGTACATCTGTGGAGGAATTTTGTTTCCTTTGGTTTAAGAAAAACCCATAAAAGTCCCAATATGCATTCTTTGTTGAAAATTCATGAAGGTGAATGAAGGCATAGTCTTGTCTTCTGTATGACAAACTAATTTCTGATTTCAAAACTGCAAAATTCCTTTTGATGTAATTAATTCAAGGCTGAGAAGCATCAAATGATGGGGTGATACAAGTTAGGTTGGTGGTGTTAAATTATACATTTGCCTAAAGATGAGGTAAAGTAATCCAGTGGAGTTTGTTAAAATATTTACACTGCCAATTAGTGTAATGGAGGCAGTAGATTCTGTACAAGATATCTTTAAAAAGCAGGAAAACCACCAAAGTAAATGTAAAACAAAAATAGAAATGAAGGACAAAATCCACCTTTGGAAATAACTTTTCAAACGTTTTCAGAACCACCACCATATTCTCTCCCCACCCTCAAGTCCCCAAGTATGTGGTTTTTGCAACTTCGAGTGTTTAGTCTCTGAAGTTTAAAAACACATGCAGGGACACTGTTCTGGTAAAGCAAATTAGAGCAAGTAATTTTAGTCGCTTGCTAGTAGGGAAAGCCCAACGTTGGTGGAAGCAGATTGCAGGCGAGGTGGGTGGACAGTCGGGAAGGATGAGCACTGAGAACTGTTGCTTCTTGTGGTCCCAAAAATAAGTTGATGGCTCCTGTATGTACACTGTATGTTGCAAAGCCACAAGGTCCCTCATTATCTTCAAGAAAAAGAGCAGGCTCACCCTGCTCCCTTCCATGCATATCTGTTCTTCTCACCATTTTTCATTGTGACCCTCATGGTACAATTAATTCTCATTTTAATGTGTTTATCCATGAAAGGAAACAAACATGGACCACTGACTGGGCCATATGCCTACTAGGCCCTTGGCATAACACCATTTTATTTAATCCTAGCAAGAAACCAAGTTGAAAGAAATTAGCTCTTCCATTGTACTGATGAGTAAACTAAGGCTAAGAGAAGCTAAGTAACTAGCCTTGGTAGTACTGTTTATAAGTGGTGAAGCGGTAGAGAGGACCTATTTTATATGCATCTGGGCTTCATAAAGCTTGGGGTGTGGAGTAGACTTGCTTTTAAAAGTTGCCTAAGATAATAAATTCTAATGGCATTTCTTTGTGTTTTTAGATGCCTTGTTTACAGACAATTGTACACATAAGAAAAGAGGGATTTTGATGTGCCACATTGGCTGGTTGCTTTTATACGAAAATGTGGTAAAATAGATATAACATAACTATTTTTAAGTGTACAGTTCAGTGGTATTAAGTACATTTACGTTGTTGTGCTACCATCACCAGCATCCATACACAGAATTATTTTCATCCTGTAAAACTGAAACTCTCTATCCATTAAACAGTAACTACAATTTCCCATTCCCCCAGCACCAGGCATCCACCATTCTACTTTTTGTCCATATGAATTGAACACGCTAAGTACCTAATATAAGTGATATCATACTGTAGTTGTTTTTATGTAACTGGCTTATTTCACTTAGCATAATATCTTCAAGGTTCATCTATGTTGTAGCATGTGTAAGAATTTCTTTTTTTTAAGAATTTCTTTTTAATGCTGAATTATATTCATTGCATTTTGTATTCATTCATTGTATTCATATATATATACTAGAGGCCCAATCCACAAAATTTGTGCAAGAGTAGGCCTTCCTTCCCCCAGCTGCAGGCACTGGCTTCCCTCTGGCACCCAGGACCCAGGCTTTCACAGCCCCGGCTTTGTCCAGAAGGTTGTCTGGAAGGATGTCCGGAAAGATGCTTTTATTATTATAGATATAGCACATGTTGTTTTCCTATTCATCCATCAATAGACACGTGGGCTACTTCCACCTTTTGTCCATTTGGCTAAAGGTGCTATAAATATGGGTGCACAAACATCTCTTCAAGTCTCTGCTTTCATTTCTTCTGGGTATATACCCAAGATTTAATTTCTGGATCAAATGGTAATTCTATTTTTACTTTTTTGAGGAACCACCATACTGTTTTCCACAGAGAATGTACTATTTTACATTGCCACCAACAGTGCACAAAAGTTCCAATTTTTCCACATCCTTTCCAACATTTCTTATGTTCTGTTTTTAATGGTAGCCATCCTTAAAAATGGGATGTGAGGTTGAGTATCACTTAATGCACAGGCTTGTTTCTGCACATAAAGGTATGAAACGTCATAAGTGTCCCAAAATATCTTCCTCATTTACTTATGACTGAATCTAAAATTCTCTGCAATGTGTGCCATTCGAGGTTCTCAGTAGAAAACATATTAGTTGTTAACAATAAAAAGCATTTGTGTGATTTTTTTTTCATATATGGTTAATCCTTACAATGTTTGTGTGAGGTCAATGTTATCCCCTACATATTAGGACACTGAGGTCTGGATTGTTCAAGAGCTAGGAGGTTCAAACCCAGCTACTCTGGCTCTGAAGCACAGATAGTCCCACACTGCTGGAGGACAGAGGCAGTTAAAAGGTGGGTGTTGTTAAAAGAAGAAGTTATTACCACTGATATAAAAATTATTGGATTGATTAGCGGAGAGCAGGACCTGAGGGAGTATGGAACGTGGCAGTGTTTAGTTTTGACAATGGTTTGGTAGTAAAAAAAGGGTTGAGAATGTGGGTGTGTGCAGTGATACTAAATTCAGATCCTAGGGTCTGAAAGTGAGGAAGCTTTTGCAATTGAGAAAACCTGAATACTGTACAATAGCATTTTGCTGAGAGGGGGCTTTGTCTTCTTGGGTTTTGGCTACCGACACATCTAGCATACTGGGCAAGATTGTTTTTCTCCCTCTCAATTTTATGCCTGTAATATGGAGATCACTATCTTTATAGGATAAAGCAAAGTATTTGAACCTGTAATCTTTCTTAAGCTTCTCAGAGGGAAATGCTTACAGCATTTTACTTACTCTGTTTAACTGAAAATGACAAAGCTAATCAAACATTGTTTCTGTGTTCAACATAAAACTTGAATATGTCAAATAAAACACTTTGTGAAATTGTTACACTCCCTTATTATAGACACCATTTACTTAAAAAATAAACCTTTAATAATGTTTGACATTAGGATAATGCAATTTAAAATATAAATTCAAGACCCATGTTTTGAGAAAAGCTAGACAGTAAGAAAAAAAAAAGTCAGACATTATGAGCCCATTCATTTGTTCATGATATGACCAATTGATACTAAGAACTTTTAAATATGGACAACTATTTAGTGATCCACTGCTTTTATTAAATAATTGGAAGAATGGAACAATATGTGTTGAATTCAGAAATGATACAAAATTAGAAACATTAATAAACAGAAAAAATATAAGGATGTGGAAATAAGCTTGAGAATGACCTAAGACCATCAAGAATTCCTAATCAAAATTGTTTCCTAATATACCTTTTCCATTTGAAAGTATTTCTTAATTTATTTCAAAGTGTTCAAGTGGTGATTATAATTCACACATCCACCATGACTACTAAATATAAGCTTAAAACTAAACAAACTATCAGTCATGTTCTACCACCAGGGATAGCACATCACCAATGAGATTATACACATTTGTTCCAAAAAAGATAGTGAATTAGGTGATATAAAATATCAAGAATGGTACCTAACTTAAAAGTGTTTAAATAAAAAATGAGATAGTATATCTTTTGGCAAGTGGGATATGAAAGATTATTTCCATGGCTCATTATACTCACCTGGATAAGTGCCTCAGCCAACGTTACTCGACTCTCTGGCTCATGGAGGGTGATCCAATTCTAGACCTGTCCTGGAAATTAATATATAAACTGTAACCATCCCCAAGGGATTGTCTCTGGTTAATAGCGACCCTGGAGAGTGTGATGTCTCTAAAAATTATCCTTGAGCAGGAAGGTCCTCAAAGGACCAGGTTTGATTAAAGTACTTCTGCAAAGCAGGTCAGGAAAAGCGCAGAATACCAGAACAGGAATGGTTCACCACTGTCCTCACATAATATCTCTAACATCACACACACATACACACAAATACAGGGTATCCAAAATATTTGGTTTATAAAATGAATTAATGGTGTACATGTATGTATACATATGCACATATACTGGAATGATTCTTGTTTCACTCAAGGTCACAAATATTTTTAGAATGAATGGGTAGTGAAGAAGAAAATTTAGCCAGGGGAGACTCTTTTAAGAAATCTGATGATAAAGGACAGAAAAAGAGGCAGCAATGTAGAGAAGGCTTTTTTTTTTTTTTTTTTTTTTTTTTTTTAGATTAGTGGATATCAGAGAGAGAAAGGAGCCAATAGAAGAGGAATAACTGAAGGTCATGTGTCAATGTAATCTATCTTGAAAAAATATATATTGTACATGTTAAGCACATATGTCATGCCCGGGCTTTCCATAAGTTTTCTCATAACAACTCTGTCTCCTCAAAGGTAGAAATCATCATTTATTCATTTTTGTGTCCTCCACGCCTTTCACAGAATGTATGTGGCCAAGAGCTACCCACATCATCAAATGTTTGTTACATTGTTCTCAGGATTGATCTTGGATCCCCAGGCTTCCCTTTGTGTGAGTTGGGAAAAGCCTACAGTGAGGGAATTTCTAGCCTCCCCTGGGAGGGTGAATTACACAGAGAAATATAGCAAACATTAAAGTGTAAATAAGACCTCTCAGCTAAATCTACTATTGTTCCCAGGAGAGAATGTCAAAAGCCCATTTACCTCATTGATTCACCCACAGTGAGGGCATTGCTGACCATGACAATCCAACAAGACGATCCACTTGTATTAAATTAATATGCGATATATGTATGCCTGGGTGACATTATTGCTTCCTCTGTGATTTTAAACTAGCTTTCTGATTCTTAAACACTTTACACATTTAGTATCTGATCGTCGGAGTCTCTTGCCACTTTGATCCAGGATACTACAGCCCACGTTTTTCAAAATCACTTTTGTGCCAGCAGCTGTCTGACTCCAAGATGCTTGATTCCAGGACTGGTAGTGAATGAGCATCTGAGAAAAGGCAAAATGAATCTGATCTGAGCCAGACATTTTCCATTAGCAATCTACTGCATAGACCTCAGTCTCATCTCTTTTTTCCTCTTTAATTTTAATCATATCTTTCTTTAAAATGTTTCAGCATCTTATTAATACCATGATAGTTCTTAATGAGCAAGTATTTATTCCCTATTAACATTACGGATGTGTGTTTAGTCCTGCTATGTTACCTTATGAACAGAGAAGTAGATTAAATGGTTCCTGCCTTCAAGTACTTATCTGTCACATTGAACAGCATGATAGGAGAACTTAATAGCTGCTGTTTATGGTGATTTACAGTTAACTGCTTTCTCACAGCCTCATTCCTTTCTAACAAGTCTATGGGGTCTCTTAATGGGACCAGGATTCATATGCAGTTATTTATGTTCTAAATCACTTTAACCTCTTTAGTACATCATAAGTATTTCTGTCTCTCTGTGAGTATGCATATATATATTTATATATAAACATTTCTTAATATATTTATATTACCTATGTGGATATATATATATATATATATATATATATCTTTAATTTACATATATTGTACGTTCACACACACATTAATAGATATAGATATAATGTACATATATATTTAAATTGATGCAATTTTAAGACCCAGGTTCTCCTCTGGATGTATCACTTACTGGCTACTGAACATGGACACACAGATCAAGTTTCTTTATCTGTAAAACTAGAGGCCCAGTGCAGGAATTCGTGCATGGGTGGGATCCAGCAGGCCGCCCCAATCTGGGTGATGAACTCCTTTAGCTTTTTCTTGTCTGTGAAGCTCTTTATTTGGCCTTCAATTCTAAATGAGTTTTACTGGGTTGAGAAGGGTGTGGCAAGAAATATTTAAAGTGATGAAGAGCAAGGACCTGCAGCCAGGGTGACCTTCCTTTTGAAAGGATGCCACTGCTTCAGGGGCCGAGGGTTCGGTCTCCATGAAACCCAGGTCAGTCTTTGGATCGAGCAAGTGGAATCGCTGAGGCCTATTTGAGAGTTGCCAAGGCTGGGAGTGTGATCTCAGGACAGTTAAAAACACGTTCGTGAAGGGATGTTATGGGTTCTCTCTCATCAAAAAGCCCATACATGTCTGTGCTACACCAACAGGGTTGCTTTAACACTGCAGCCTCCATCAGCAAGCCCGCCCACCACCAGGAACTGGTGAGAGGTTGACAGTGGCCATGTAGATGAGGCTGGTGCCAGGTGACCTGGCAGGTGTCAGCCGCTCAGCCTTCTGAGCCCCAGCTGTGGGGAGACGGGCTCTGACATCACCACTGTGCAGAGGATTTGACAGCATCGGCAGTGGCTTCAGAGCTTGCTGCTATTTTGTTTTATTTTTATCTCCTTTTCCCTTTAAACCTCTCTAGGTTGTGTGCATTCAAGAGAGGAGCGGCCTTTGCAGCCTCTCCGGCAGAGAGCACAACTTCGATCTGTGTTCACACATAGCTAGACAGAGTCCTGTTTAGAAACACGTGTGGGTCTTGCATTATTTGCGCTATTACCGATAAAGATTTAGATTCTGGCACGTAAATATGTTTCCTGCTTATCCATGAGGGCAGGAGGCTGAGCGCAGCCACAGGCACAGCCACATCACAGGCCTCCGTCCAAGGGCGGTGATGCAGACACTTTGCACACAGAGAGGGCCAGGGAGCAGAGTCAGGCAGCAAAATGCACAGCAGGGCCATCTGTGGTCCTGATTTTCCCAGACTTTCTGTCTCAGTCCCTATCTTCCCGGTTGGGGGTCTGTAGCATCTTCCTCTTGAGGTGGATTCAGGCATCTGAGGGATATGATGTTTATCACACACTATTTGGGACATGATGTTTATCGCTTGCTGTTTCTCCATGTGGGTGGTCAGCACGGGTCCTGAATCAGGCTTTCTTCAGCATTGTGGTGGTGGGGAGGGGGGCAGACAGCATGAAGGTGCAAATACAACTTGTGCAGACTCCTCACTGAGCACCTTCTGTATACCTGGCCGGAGTCTTCCCTCAGAAGGGGTGCCGACAGCTCAGTCTTGTGCTCCCTGTGTCTGCGACCAGCAGGTGGTAGGGGATGATCGGGGTCAGGGCCACTGGGGGGAGGCCAATTGGCGCTGGATCAGGCTGGTTGGCTGCTGCAGTGAAGGTCATAGCCACCTGTTGTTCTGGTCATTCTGGTCATTCTGCCATAATGTTCTCTGGGCTTTTATATATATAGACTAGAGACCCGGTGCATGAAAATTCATGCACTGGGGGGAGTCCCTCAGCCAGGCCTGCCCCCTCTCACAGTCCAGAAGCCCTTAGGGGATGTCCTACTGACGGCTTAGGCTCACTCCCCAGGGAGGCGACCAGCAGATCATGGGAAGGCACTGCCCCCATCACCCCCTCCCTGCTGCTGCCTCTGGCCACCCTCTGCAGGAGGCTACCAGGTTGATCAGGGGAAGGTGACGCCCCCATCATGCCACTGCTGCTGCCACTGCTGGCTGCTGTGGCTTGCCTGAGCCTCGGCCCAGCCCTCACAGCAACAGCCGCCACAGCTGCCTGAGCCTTGGCTATGAGGGCCGAGGCTCAGGCAGCCGCTGCAGCTTTGTCTGAAAGGATGTCCAGATGTCAGTCTAATTAGCATATTACCCTTTTATTAGTATAGATGAGAACATAAGCCCAGCCATAACATTTTTTTTGCAGGAGATTTGTGAAGAGCAAACAAAACAGCATTTATGAAAGTGTTCTTAAAGTCATATTAAAAATGTGAAACAGCCCTGGCCAGTGCTGCTAAGTGTTTAGACTGCAGACCCTCAGGGTCATGGGTTCAATTCCTGGTCAAGGGCACGTACCTGGGTTGCAGGTTCAATCTTCAGTTGGATGCATGCATGCAGGAGGCAACCAATTGATGTGTCTTTCTCAAATGATGTTTTTTTTCTCTCTCTCTCCTTCTCTCTCTCTCTTCCTCCTTTCTATCTAAAATCAATTGGAAAATATCCTCAGGTGAGGATGAACAATCCTATATAATAAAAGGCTAATATGCAAATAGACTGAACAGCGACACAACTGGAACAACCTATCAACCAAACAACCAGTCGCTCTGACCACCAGGGGGCATGTGCAGAACATGGAGGGCATCGACTGCAGCAGGATGGTGGAGCAGGTGAGTGGGGGCACAAGACCAAGGCGGGGCACCGGTTGCTGTCATCAAGGCGAGCCTCTGGTGATTACTGAAAATTCTTTGCTCCCGTATGCCATGGTCCTGCCCAGTGCTTGCACCTGCTGCTGGCACTGGCCCTACTTGCACCCACTGCCAGCACCAGAGCCACCATTCGCACCCACTGCCAGCAGGTGCGAGCAGTGGCTGCTGGCCCCAATTGCTCCTCAGGCTTCTCCACCTCCCCCTGCTCCTGAGGGAAAATTGGGACTGGCAATCACCTCTCGCACCTGCTGCTGGCAACAGCCCCACTCGCACCCACTGCCAGTGCTGGAGCTGCCACTCGCACCCGCTGCTGGTGCTGGCCTCAATCGTTCCACGCCTTCAGCAGGTGCGAGCGAGGCCAGCGATGTCAGTATGTGGGAGCGACAGCGCCAGGAGCGGGGCTGCTAGCAGACAGGGGACCAAGGGCCACTGCAGAAGGGGCCGGGTAAGGGCATGGAGGATGGGTTGAGACCCACCCCTGTGCCTACCGCAGCTTTGCAGCCCACAGTGCACGAATTCATGCACTAAGTAAGTAAGTAAGTAAGTAAATAAATAAATAAATAAATAAATAAATAAAGTGAAATACTATTACATACCATGGTTTTTCTGTTTTATAAAGAAAACTGAAGATTTCTCTAGAATCATTAAATAAAATAGAAACTTGACAAATACTCTCACCAGCAGACCTCTAACACATTTTTTCCATCTTTGATCCTGGAATAGGAGGGAATCAAATGTTCTTCTCTGAGACCTCATACTTATAACAGAAATAGTAGGCTTGCTTGCTATCAGGTGGCTGCTTCCTGCTAAAATGGCACTGACACAAAACACATTGCATAATACATACACATCCCTGATATACCAGGGCACAGGAATAAACAGAAAGAGAGAGATATTTAAGTGTTGCATTCTAATTATTGAATCAAGAATAGACTTTTAGCTCAAGTCTAAATTTTCGTCAGTGATAGATTTCAAAGTCAAAAGCTTACCAAACTGAAAAAAAAGAGAGATTTTAAAAGAATAACATTAGGATGTCCTGAAGTGGCTAAAGAGCTCTCTAATTCTTGCTAAATATTTCATTTTTAATTTTGTTTCAATCTGCCATATTTTCTTGAAATGTAATTGCTCCTAAGTAACTTGTTTCTGTGAAGAGTCTATTTTTAAAACAAATATCTACTTTCATCTACAGTGTGGATAACTCCAATATTTCTAGTTGTGATTGTTATTTCATTTTGTTTGTACTAATATATGATGACCTTTTCTCACTCAAATTTTCACAGTGAAATAGAAATCATATTTTTACAGGGAATGTCCTAAGCCTTGGAATGATGGATTCTGCCACAAGTGTGACATTGCAAAGAAATAGCAGATAGCTAAATAAAATAAAAGGCACACAATTATTTCAGAGAAATCATAAAACACAAAAATATTAGTTAATATGAGAAAAATAGTCTATTCTAAGACATATATCCTTCTCTGAATATATACTAAGAAGGCAAATCAGCTTAGATTAAATCTGATATATAGCAGATACTAAAAAATGTCATTACTTTACTCCTATATGAATGAATTCATGACAGTAGTGAATTTTTTTAAAAAGCCATTTCAGACATTGAAAAATTTCTAAATTGCATTTAAGCAATGCTTACATAGCTGTTGTTATTTTAGTCTTTCCAGTGCATTGGCTCAAAAATTTGTCTGGGTCATAGCTTTCACGTCTGTGTTATTTTACAAGGAATTTAGAAGTAAGTGAGTTGTTTCAGCTGTAAGTAGGTGTCTAACTTTTGTGGTGAAATAGTTTAGAATAAGAGCTGCTTATTCATATTTTTATGTTTTAAAGAACTGTCCATTTATTCTTTCTTTCCTTCATTTTTCTTTTCCCTTGAATGAGAAATATACTGTGTTTGATATACATACATATATAAATGAACACTTACACTTCATCAAGTTTAGAAGTACATTAGAAATACCTTGAGACCTCATGGTATCCCGATTTCTGTCCCTTCGCCCCTCCACCTCAAATCTGGGTAACCATCACTATCCTGATTGGGGGATTTATCAAGGCCTTATTAGTTTACTGGATGTGTATGAAGCCCTATTTTCCAAGTTTTTAAAAAGTTTTCTTTAACTTGGTAAAGAGTCATATAGAATGCATTTTGAGATTATGTTTCACAACATTATTTTTGTGAAATTCATCAGCATTGCTGCATGCAGCTGAAGTTTAATTTTCACTACTGTGTAGTGTTTTGTTTTATCGTTATGCCATATTGCAAATATTCCTGGTGCATACAAACCTATTTCTGGATCTTTAATTATGTTTCTTTAATGTTACAAGAAACTGCTAAATTGTTTTCCAAAATGGTTATGCCAATTTACAATCTACCAGCAGGGTGAAAGAATTCTCTTGTGTTTCTCTCTGTCTCTGTCTCTATTTCTCACTCTCTCTCTATATATATTATCTCCCCACTTATATCATTACAAATACCTCATATAATTAATTTGGCCAACTTCTTTGGCCAAATTAATGATACAAAATATGTCATTGTAGTCTTAATATGAATTGCTAATATTGATAGTAAAGTTGAATATATTTTCATAAATCATTATGCAATTCTGTCAAATGTTTACTCATTTCTTTTGTGCATTTTCCCCATATGGTTGTTGGTTATTTTTCTTCTTGATTTTCAGCAATGTTTCATATGTTTTGGATAGAATACACATTGAGACAAAATTCTATCAAAATTCTGTCCGTGTCCTTTCCCATTTTTCCGTGTTTCCTTGTCATCTTACTGATGGAATGTAAAACAGTCCATTCTTTTCCTATTGATTTGAAATGTCATAAATAAAGTTTCTAAATATATGAACTATGGTTAGCTACTTTGTTCTGCTGGTTTATACTTTACTCATGTACCAATGCTATTATATAACTTTGAAAAAGCCAAAAGGGCTCCGCTATTTATTGTTTGTATGGTCTTGACTACTTAACTCAATTTGTGCTTTAGTTTGTTAATCTATAGTTATAATAATACCCCACTTCACCTGACAGTCATTGTCATCAAATCTATGTGGGATTTCTGTTATCCACCTTCATCTGACTGGGCCCCTCATTTTTTCTTGTTTGTCAGTGAGCACTGAACACATTAACCAATGCCTTAGTCAGCTAAAATAAATATATTCTAGGAATAAATATATTTTGAAATATAATTTAGAATATATGATGCTGCTAAATTATTAATAACACATATTCAGAAAGATACTATTAACATTTCAAAACTATTATTCTACCACATCAGTGTACATTTATGTATGAATAGCCATGATTTATTTTCCAACTATTCTGAAGAAACAGGAATCCGTATATTTCTCAATGTGGCTATCATTGAAAACAGCTTCCCAAATGTCCTATAAAAGTGCTGTCCACATGTTAGCTTCCCAAACATTAACTTGAACTTTTAAATGAGGAGGACAATTATTATTAGTCAAAAGTCCTCTATCTGATAAGACAAGTCCTGATTAATTATTCTGTCTAAATTATTCATTGTTATAGCTACTTAATGAGCTGGTAGAACACTTAGATATTTCTTAGGTATATAGATTATAATTCAATTTAATATACACTAAAGCCTGAGGAGGAGTTCTTAACCATTAAGGCTTATTAAATTGTATATAAAAAATTCCTCTGAGAACAGAGGAATTGTGTCTCTTCCCTAACTATAACAAAAAACTGTCTTTTCTGCCCCTCTAGTTCCCGTGCCACCTTTTGGTTCTGAGATATAACAGATATTTATTTATACCCTTTGAGTGAGAATTTTTTGAAATTTTTGATAGTTTCAAGTTGACTTTACATAGTAGACCCTTCTTTTGCTAACTGCAAAGCAATTGTATAATAATTTAATGCTTAGAAACTTGACAAATTCTTTTCAAGAACCTCAGCTATTTGATAAGTACCCAGTTACCTATTAACCAGTCTTAACTGTAGTCAGAACATACCCCTGAGGGCAACAGATCTTTCTAGGTAGTTTGAATCCCTGTAGTATTGATATTGTTGACCACGACAGTAATTGATGTGTACCTGTTCATGGTATTACTGTAATTTGGTCAGACCATAAGTTGTGTCTCTCATTTTCTGGACAGTGATTCTAATATCAGTTCAGTTGTCACCTTTGCTTTGCTGGTTAGGTCTCCCTGGTGCATGTGTCACTTAAGAATTAGTCGAGGGCAGTGGTTTATATCACAAGTGAGTTCCTTTTAAAAATATTTTTTTATTTATTTCAGAGAGGAAAGGAGAGGGAGAGAGATAGAAACATCAATGAAGACAGAGAATCATTGATTGGCTGCCTCCTGCACAGCCCCCTCCTGGGGATTGAGCCCCCAACCTGAGCATGTGCCCTGACGGGGAATGGAACAGTGACCTCTTGGTTCATGGGTTGAACCTCAACCACGGAGCCACATCGGTTGGCATAGCAGAGTTCTTGAAGCATTTGCTGTGCTTCTTTAGGTGCATTCAGCACATGGTCAGTTGAAGAGTAAGTGTAGGACTTACTGAGTTTGTGTAATGAGTAGAGCCGTTCTCTCCAGTGGGACCCACACAGTCTGGCTCCTAGGAGCCCTTTCCCCCTCTTCCCCTGGACAGAGTGAGGTTTCTCTCTTCACTCTGGGTTTTAAATGTTAGAGTTGCTGCCATAGCAAAGCAGCTCCCAACTGTGGCTGGCTTTAGGACAGGGCTAGGAGGGAAAATAAATTAAAAATAAAAACCTGGGATTCCTGCCACACTCGCTGGCACTCAGGGGGCCCTTCTCCCAGTCTTCTGGCTGAAACAAGGGGTTTCTCTGTGCGGTTTTGGAGCACAGTTCTGCCCTTAGGCCCACCTGCAGGTGGAAGCTGGGATATAGAGGAGGGGGAAACAAACAGGGAGCCCATGCCTGTTGCAGGTCATTACTAAAGTTTTACCTGCATCCCCAATCAGTTGGCCGAGTCCATCTAGGCCAGTGGTCGGCAAACTGTGGCTCGGCAAACTGCGGCTCGTGAGCCACATGCGGCTCTTTGGCCCCTTGAGTGTGGCTCTTCCACAAAATACTGACTTCTGCACATGGGCCATGAAGTTTCAATCGCACTGTATGTGTGTGCCCACATGTGGTATTTTGTGGAAGAGCCACACTCAAGGGGCCAAAGAGCCGCATGTGGCTCGCAAGCCGTGGTTTGCCGAAGTTTAGGATCTATACAAACACGTGTGGGATTAACCAAATGGAGGAGGAGGTTGAGCCAAGGCTCAGCTGTGTGCACTCAGCACAGCTGCCCTGGTTATGTGGCTCCTTCTCAATGCTCATTATATTAAAATTGGAAAGTCACATAAAAGGAAATAAGTAACTGGAGGCAGAGCTGTGTGTAGTCTGTTTAGTTCCATTTTATGGGGAGATTTGAAGATGCATTTGGGACAGATTTGTGACATAAACAAAGATTGAGTTTATGGGGGAAAGAATTGGAGGGAGCTTCTAGGAACCACTTGAGTGTCGCTTGTCTCACTGGCCTGTGGATGATGTCATTGTAAGTAACAAATCCGGGGTATGCATTTGTCCGCAGTGCTGCTAGGGGCAATGCTGGACTGGGAAAAGGCGGGCGGCCCCCTCTGCTGCCCTGGGTGAGCTTGTCTTGGACACAAGTCCCAGGTGAAGTGCTGCGTACACACCCTCCCACTCCCGAGAGGAGCCATGCACAGAGGGAATGGGAATAGAAATTGGCTAGCAGTTATAGTCTATGTCTGATTATAAAATAAGATTACTTTAAAATTTTTATTTTTATATTCAAGATACAGTCCTATTTGTTTATTGATTGATACCTTGTTTTTACCATTTACCATCAAGTTTTGGTCCTAATTTTATTTGGGATTGTGCCCAAAACCCAAGCATGTACCTTGACCTGGAATTGAACTGTGACCTCCTGATTCATAGTTTGCTGCTCATCCACTGACTGAGCCACACTGGCTGGGCTAGTCCTAATTTTAAGTAAATTAAACCTGAAAGTTTTTTTTTTAACACTCGCTATCCTCAATAGGGTTTTTGGTAATTACCATATATCAAGCTCCATCCTTGATATTTTACATAGATTATCTCCTTTACATCTCAAACAGTATTTAAAGCTCAGAGAGGTTATTCAATTTGCAAACAGCTGAGCTGAGATTCAAACCCAGAACTATTTGCTTAACCATTGTTTCAGGCCTGCTCTCAATGTCATGGATAATAAATAGACCATTGTTCTCTTGTACTTATGTGTTCTTTACAACCATTAGTGTCTAAACACATTTACATCTTCTTATAACTTTTGTCATATAAAGAAAATTGAGCAGCCAAACATTCTGCCATTGTTTGGAATGTCTGGAACCTTGACCACACTGCCAGACTGAAATCCCTTTGGTGTGCATGAGAATTTGCTTTACAAAGCTGCTGCCGCCAATCCCTGTCATTTGCAAAGGGTCACCATGACCTTTGACAACTAGCTGATAGCCTGAACATCTAGCTCATAACCCGGCTGGATGTCTAGCTCAGCCTGGCCATGCCGCCTCTGCAGAAACGGGAAGTGGGTCCCCTCTCCTGCAGTGGCCAGCTCCTCTGCTGGGAAAAATCTCATGGGTGCTACCACAGCATTGACACCGCCCCCCACCACCCCCCCCCTGCTCCTTGGAACTTGCACAGCTGCCTGTAATGGGAAGACATGGTAGTTGAAATCATGTGATCTTTGCCACATCTAAAATGGGAGGGGAAATTATGTGGACAATGATATAGGACATATTAAATCTAAATGAAGCAATAATTGACACAGGCTACTGGAAGTCCAATGTATTTGCACTATTTATTTTTTAGGAATCTGTGCAAATTGCACTTGCACACACTCTCACACAGCAATTTCTTGTTGTTGTTTTTTTCCTTTATTGATTAAGGTATTACAAATGTGTCCTTATCTCCCCGTTGTCCCCTCATCCCCCCAGTCCTGCCTTCACTCTCACCCTCACCCCACCCTCACCCCCTGTTGTCTGCATCCATAGCTTATGCTTATATGCTTATAAGTCCTTTGGTTGATCTCTCCCCCTTAACCCCACCCTCCCCTATCTTCCCTCTGAGGTTTGAGCATCTGATCGATGCTTCTCTGTCTCTAGATCTATTTTTATTCATCAGTTTATGTTTTCATTATAACCCACAGATGAGTGAGATCATGTGATATTTATCTTTCTCTGACTGACTTATTTCACTTAGCAATTTCTTTTTAAAAAGCCCTAGCAATAAGCATTACAAATGTGTAAAGGAGAATTAAAAGCAAGGGATGTAAGAAGACCTATTTGTGATATTTCTTGGGTATAGATTTTAAAACCATGAAGTGGAAGTTCTGCAGGATGTGAAAAAGCAGCCTCTCCTCCCAGTGCTTTCCCAGGTTGGCATTCCTCCCTGTCCTCTGGCTCTGGTGTTTAACTTTAATCCTGAGTGGAAGGCAATACTCATGGGTATTAATACACAGCAGAGCAAATAGCCCCCAAAGAAACCCAGATCATAACATGCCTTGGGCAGCTGCCCCTGGGTCGGCTCCCTGAGCAATTCCCTGCAGCGGGTCACATGTTCCTCTCAGTGGGATGAAGGCACAGTGAATATGTCAAGCGCCATTGCTCCTACATCAATAAAAGAATTGACTCTTTTCTACCTATCTTCTTGCTTTCCACTTTTCCTAAGTCTTGGAAGGAAGGAAGCTGAATACACATATCCTTTTCCATATGGAAAAAGTAGCCAGCCAACAAACAACATCCTACTACACCTTAGCTTTAACCTCTTGTCTTAATAGCAGCAGCACTTCAGATTTACATAAAAGTTAAAAGAGAAAATATCATTTATTTTCAGGAAGATTTTATTTAACAGAGTCATTTCTGGCCTGCAGATGACCCAAGTAACATATCTGAAGGACTCCATAATGGCAAACTCTTAACCCTACACAAGATTATTCTCTCTCTAATCCAAAATGTAAGGTCATTTTATGTATCGTATTTTTATTTGATTGATTTCCATGTCAAATCAAACATGAAGTCGTTAAGCTAAAACACCCAGGGGTGTTCACATTTCATTTGAGCTCTAGGCAGGAGGGACTGTTGTCACTGGAAAAGCTCTCAAACCCCTCACATGATCACAGTGCACTGAGGGGATTCAGGGACAGAACAGAACAACACTGAGTTTTAAGGCTTGACTGACAGGAAATCTGCAGACATGGACACCTAGGCGACAGAACTAGGAAGTGTCATGGCCATTCTCTCTAAACAAGAGGAGACACTAGACTCATTAATAATAATAATAATAACAATAATAATGATGCAATAGGTGGGTGTCCTATCTCTGATCAGACAACAGAGGCAAGAGTAACATCCAGAGAGCGTACAGCCAGCTTTTCAGCTTTTTCCTAAAGAAGCAACCGAGTTTTCTTTACTATGTACTCACTCTGTATAGACACGGGAGGGGGCTGTGGGTAGCGGTGCTGGAGACAAAAGCCCGTGGTGTGTCCTGAAGCTAGCATTCATTCTCTCAGGCAAGTTCTGAGAGCTGGCAGGACAGCCTGTCAGAAGTCTTTTTGCACGAGGGACTGAGGAGAGAACTAGGAGAGAGCTTTCCCTGAAGGGAGAAAGGAGTCGTGACAAGCCTGACCCAGAAACAAAGCCTTAGTCATCAGAGGGGAGCACAGAGCAGAAGCTGTCACTCAACGACATTCCCAGACCTTGACTGAGTCAAGGGCAAGGATGGAAACTGTAAGTGAAGCAACTAATAGCTGTTACACCAGAAGCTGAGAGTTCCCATGCAGGTGGCAGAGAGTTGATGCTCTTTAAGTAAGATTCCAACAAGGAGACTGAGGTGTCTCTTCTGCCGTAGGCCACCCCACAGTCCAAGCCCCTCAGGGGCCCCTAAGCGTCGGTGGTGGTCCAGGTGTGAGACAACAGAAGCACAATAATGCCAGGAAGCTGTCATCTGAGATGATTTGATCATCAGCATGCCTAGAGAAGACTGGATGGAGGCCCTGAAGTGTCACATGAAGGGCTCTCTGGGCCAATAGAAATTGCCACTTACAATGATGTTCTCTTCAGGAATATACTTTTATGATTTTTTTCTTCCTTAATTAAATATTTTTATATATTACAGTAAAATTCCTTATATCTAGAAAGCACCAGGCTGCCCACAGATTACTTCCTAAATTTCTAGATGGGAAATCAGGATAAAATCAATGTGATCCCCGCCCCCCAACTGGTAACTCAGACCCCCCCAAGCTATGAACAACTCTTTTAGAAAAGCCTAGATTAGTGGGGTACTGGCCAAAATAGCTTCCTGGATGTGGGGTTCGGGGTACAGGATAAAGAATCAGCCAAACAACAGCATCAAAACAAAAGAGGGTATATACAGAAGAGTGGGGCTGAGGAAATACTCTAAAACCACATAGTTAATATGAGGTACCCACACCAAGCAGAAATAGAGATATGGAAACAAAAATGGGGCAGAGAAACAAAAATAGGGCAAGGCAAGGAATGAGGAATGCACACAGCCTGGAGACATTCTGGAGCCCTCCTGTAGATGCCTTTTCTGGCCTTCTTAGGTATACCCAATGCATTTAAAGGGCATGGAACAAAACCCACAGGTTTTACAATTACATGTTGTATTAATTTGTTAGGGCCACCATAACAAAGCACCCCACACTGGGTTTACACAACAGAAATTTATTTTCTCACAATTCTGGAGGTTGGAAGTTTGAGATCAAGGCATCAATCGGGGTTGTTTTCTTCTGGGACCTCTTTCCTTGGCTTTCAATAGATATATTGTCCCCGTCTTTTCACATGGTCTTCCACTGGGCATGCCTGTGTCTTAATCTGTTCTTATATAGGCACAGCCATATTGTATTAGGGTCCATCTGAGTGGCCTCGTTTAACCTTAATTGTCTCGTTAAAGGTCCTATCTCCAAATGCAGTCACATTCTGAGATACTGGGGGGTGGGGGTTTAGGACTTTAACATATGATCGGGGGGGGGTGGGAGCACAATCCAGCCTATAACACATGTTTGTTGGATAATTATATCAGAGTACATACTCATGATTAGTTTCTTACTAATTAATTAGTAAGGAAATAGTCCCTATTACATTTTTCTCTGCACTGAGAAAGCACCATGGAGTAGGGAGAGGATATAGGAAGTGGTTTAGGCTTGGGGATAGTCAGCAACGTATTGTGTCATCATTACCAATCCTGCCATCAGATTCTACCTGTTGTTGAGAGAGAGCTGGGCAGGGGAGTTTTTTCATGACAAGGAAACGGGGGATGGTGGGGAAAAGTGGCATCAAATCAGCGTGGTCAGGGTCTTAAGGAGACACCATCTCCATTTTGAGGTGGAGATTTGGGTGCAGGAAGTTTACTGGGGAGTGCTCTCAGGACCAGCACCTGTGGAGAAGTAGAGAGTTGAATTGAGCATAAGGAAAAGCCA
The DNA here is from genome assembly GCF_000147115.1 of Myotis lucifugus. Classification (NCBI taxonomy): domain Eukaryota; kingdom Metazoa; phylum Chordata; class Mammalia; order Chiroptera; family Vespertilionidae; genus Myotis; species Myotis lucifugus. The sequence continues at coordinate 865,019 of NW_005871438.1, read as the reverse complement.
GACTCAATGCAGGCAGTGCAATTGCAACAAAGGTCTCAGCTGAGCCTGCAGAGCTTTGGAACAGGAATGATCCCTCTGAGTTGTGCCCTTACAAGAGGACTAAATCTGAATCTTCCCCCTACACACACACACACACACACACACACACAAACACACAAACACACAAACACACAAACACACAGGACCATCCCCTGGCAAAGGGTGTGACCCTAGACAAGGCAGTTTTCTTCAACTACATTCCCAATAGTCAGAGGAGAAGGACCTGAATCCCAAAGGGGGGATCCAAGTGACATCCCACATACCCACTGCAGTCAGCTTTTCATATGTTGGCTAAATTATTCAGAAAATAATCAGTTGGGGGCCTATGAGAAGATGACAAGCTTCCAAATGACAAATTCTCACTTGAAAAGAAACTAATCTTTGATCACCCCTAGTAAAAAAGGGCTGAATGCTATGAAATGTGCTTGTAATGTTGGTTTCAAACCATGGTCTCCTCTGGAATTAGAGAGAGATTTTAGAAAATGGACTTGTGATCCAGTGGTCCTGAAATATCAATTAAGTAAATGCAATGAGCAAAATTCCTGAATTTACATTTGCCTCTTCAACATGACCTCTTTCCAGGCTACAGAGAATTCTCAAACAATTGCTTCGTATAGAGTGAATTATTTCTAACCTTTTAAGGATACATGTACCCATATAACAATGAGGTATGTCACCTTTCCCTTCACTGACCTTTCATTAAAGAGTGAAAATAAATTATTATACATCTAAGGTGTTTTCACCATGGAAATTTACAAGATTGAATTATTCAATTCATCATGTTTTTTCAGCAAACATTTACTAAACATCTTTTCTGTGCCAAGCACAACACCTAAGCTGAGCTTTAAAAATAAAAATGACAGATATGACCCCAGCCTTCAAGTTATTTATAGTCTTTGGGAGACACAGACAAGGAAAAAGTGAAAAACAAAATAATTACAAATCATTTTAGGGGCTACTAAGAAGACAGCCTGCCAGTCAAGAGAAAACTGAGGTGAAGAGGTCGGCTGCTTTGGTTGCAGTATTGGGAAGTCCTCTCTGAGGAGATGACCTTGAATCTCTGGCTTGAAGGTGAGAAAGGGACCTGATAGGCATTCCGTAAAAAAAAGAAAGGGTCCCAGGCAGAGAGAACAAAATGTGCAAAGGCTGTGAAACGGGAAGGAGGAAGGAGCATGGCTTGCCACTTGACTGAAGTGTTGAGAGTGAGGGGAGGTGGCATTCAGGGATTATTAGGATTCGGATCATGCAGGATCCCGGAGGTGTTTTGATGTTATTTGGAGTACAGTGAGAAGTCATCGAAGGGTTTCCAGATGGGAAAAGAGATCTAATTTGTATTTTAAGAAGATGGCTCTGGTATTATGTGGAGAATGGACTAGAGGGGTCTGTGGGTAAAATCAAGGAGAAGGGTTAGGAAGCCTACTCTTCCTAAAAAGCAGGGAGAGATGATGATGGGATGAGAATGCTGGGATTGTGTGGATGGGGAGGAGGGAGTGCAGAGCCAGGCAGCAAGGGAAAGGAGCACATTAAGGCTGATTCTAAAACACTTGGGTTGAGCAACTGGGCAGATGATAATTCAGTTTGCTGAGATTGGAATGATTAGGAACAGAAAAAACATTTGAATGTTAGGGGTTGGAGAGTAACTTAGCATTTATTTTCTGATTTTGTCTCTTCCTTCTTTCTCTCACCTTCCCCATCTGCATGCCTACATATACCTTCACAGCATGTAGATATTAATTACAGGTAGTACAAGAAATGTATTAATTATATAAAAACAAAAATGAGGATAACAATAACTTTTACCATGTTTTCCATATAGATAAGGGACTACGCTAGGTGCTATATATACATATTTTATTTAATCCTCACTACAATCACAAGAGGCCATGCCTATTGATCATATGAAGAAATTGAAGCTTATAAAGTTTATTTTATTTTTTAAATGATTTTTTTTACTTTTTATTGAATTTATTAACAAGTTTCAGGTGCACAATTCCACAACACATCATCTGTACACTACATTGTGTGTTCACTGCCACAAGTCAAGTCTCCTTCCATCACCATTTATCTCTGAAGATTATAGAGTTTAAATCGCTTCCACAAAGTCACATTTTGTATTTATCTCGCTATTACCTACCTATTGGGATTTGAGCCCAAACAGCCTGACTCCAAAGTTTATGCAGTTTTCCTACAAACTAAATTGAAGCCTTCTGAGATGTTGAATATTTACTGTTTTATGAAACATTCAAATATTTCTCTGCACAGAAACTTCTTTCCTTCATATTGTCGGGTGGTAGTTTCAGTTAATACTTTGTCACCATCTGTCATATGACCAGTTTAGCATCAGAAGTCTGCAAATATTTGTATCAACAGAAGCCTCCTATTTGAATTCAAATACGCTAAACTGAGCCCAGAATAGAGAGCATGATGAATTGTCAAATCCGAAATTTATATTGTTTTTCTAAGGATTTCTGCCTGGATTTCTATTAATGTTAAAGGCAGTGAGAGGCCTTGATTTTCTCTGATAGTGAACAGGCCCTTTGGATTTGAGAATGATTCTATGACAGGAGACTAAATATTTAGAATTTGTAGATCACCGACGTTTACTCCACACAAAGAGAAAAACTAAGCTTGCTCAGTTTAAATATTATACAACAACATTCTACCACCCCCTTTTTAAAAAAAAATGTTTTATTGATTTTAGAGAGAGGATGGGAGAGGAAGAGAGAGAAATATGGATGTGAGAGAGAAACATTGATCAACTGCCTCCTGCACCCCCAACTGGGGATTGAGCCAGCAACCCAGGCATGTGCCCTGACAGGGAATCAACCTCTGGTGCATGGGAGGACACTCATCCATTGAGCCTCACAGGCCAGGGCTACCCCCCTCTTTTGTTTCCTACTTTTTCGGTATCATTTGGGCAGAAGAATATGCACTTCAAAGCAAACCTAGGGAGTAACTACAGGTAGCATGGAAGTTACAGTCTAAATTCACCTGAGAATTAAAACAAAAACATGAAAACCAAGCATTCAAAGCAGGTCTTTATTTTTGTACTATAAAATCCAGGAAATGTATTTCATCATGTCCTAATCTGATTATTACTGTGCCTCATTTATTCCTCCCAGTGATTACAATAATGATGCTTATTTGGAGGAGCGCGTTTTCATTGGATGTACAGTGGGCAGCAGAAAGGCAGCAAGGCGACTCTATACCTTTATTGTTATTGGCATCCCACAGGCAGAGCTTCCAGTGTGCCCTTAATTTCTTGCTCCGCTGATTTACAAATGGTAACTGTATAGCTGGGAATCAACACAGTGGAGAACCAAGAAAAAAAAAAAGCCCCTAATCTGTTAAATGGCCAGCAGGCAAGTGTCCAGAAAGCATTGTTATCTGAAACAGCAGAGTGACAATGGAAACATTGATGTTGGAAGATAACAAGTCACAAAGCTAGATGAGAATACTAGCTTAAATGTTTCATATTGTTTTCCAAGATGCAACTTTTATTATTCAGTTTCACAATGGTACATCTGCATAGAAAATACCAAGTGGCTTTTAGATAATATTATGGTAAGCATGACAAATAAGACCCTTGAAGAGAAAGAGTAATATCAATCGTTCAGCTTGAAATGGATATTCGCAGATGGCTACCTATTCCCAATGCACTACTGAGTCAATGTTCTCTTCTCTGTATCTAATAAAGAGTCACCTTTCTCACATGAGGGGAAGCAGACAGGGACACCGCCCTGGGGCCGACCAGAAAGCTGAGGCGGGGCTGGGTCAGCAACCAGATTCCAATGTAGAGGTGGATTCAGTCATGGATGTGGTCAACCACCTCAGTCAGAGTGGTGGGATTATTTTCTGTGGAAAAAACGTGTGCTCAGAAAATAAATAATTAAATAATTAAATAAGAACCACCTTTATACAGTACTTTGGGCTAATAAAGTACTTTCATATGTATTACCTCTTTTTTTTTTAAGGCAACTATTTATTAAGGACTTGTTCAGCCTCATCCCCTGTGTGGAGGGCATATCAGCATCGTCTCATTCAATCCTCACAAGGGCAGCACAGGGTGACTTTCAGATTAACCCCATTAAATAGATGAGGGAACAGAGGTTAAAGAGGTCAGGGGATTTGCCCATGGTATGCTCCATTTCTAGCAAGTGCTTAGAGAAACATCATTCTCCTTTCCGTATTTGGCCATCCTGGCCCAACTTCCCATAGACTTCAGAGGCTACTCTGCAAGTTTCTTGATAAGCCGATTTTTCCAGTATTAGATATCCTGTGATGTCTGGTTTGGCCGCCTAACCTCTTTCCTCCCCATCTTCAAGGCTTCTCTAGAAGCAGCCGCAAAGGGGATCTTAGTATGAACCCGTGCATGGAGCAGTAGTAATATCGATCAGTTGGAAGAATCAGGTCTGAGTAAATAAGACAAATTCAGAATAAGAGGATCTGACCCAATGTATTTAAAATACTTGGGACTCAGAGGTGCAGGCTAACATCAGTTTCCCTCTAAGAGCACTGGCGTATAAAGTTCTATCTTGTGTCTTTGCAAAATAAAATAAGGAACTTCATTCTCTTCCCTTTACATCGGGGCTTGAAGGAAAAAAGAATTATTTTGTTCCTTCTCCCCTTGCTCTGTAGTTGTGGTTAAAGCCTGGCCTGAGTTTGAATCTTGGAAACAGCCTTCATAATGATGCAAGCTACTCTCCCCGGGCCTCGGTTTTCTTGGTATTTACACCGGAGGGAAATAATAATGATAGTGCTTTGTTCATGGTGTTGTTAGGACTAAACTAGGTAGCATCCAGGCTAGAATAAGCACAAAGTGGTGTCAGCTATTACTATTTTTAAAAGGAACTGTGCCTTTTTAAAGGCGTCCTTTAAAAGTTTCAGATACCTGCTGCAAATAAGTATCTTTGCTTGTTTACCCTTTAAGAGCCCCATCACACTCCCACACCACAGGGGCTGTAGTAGGCAAGGATGTGAATTGAAGATCATGCCTTGGAGAGCCCTTGGCCCCTTCCTTCATCGTGTCCAGCTTGGTTGTGTGTGAAGTGTTTCTCCAGGCCTCCTAACAGGGTCTCTTTCCCTTGCTTCTGGCACCTGACCTGACCTTCAGTTGTTTAGTGGACAATTTTTCTTGGATGCCTCAGACTCACCCTAAATTCAACATATGGTCATCCCATCTCAGCATGTTTTCCTCCCCAAAACTGTTCTTAGTCCTGATTTCCCTGTCTCTATTCTCTCTCACCTTCAGAATAATTTATCATTCCCTCCTTTTGCTTAAAATGAGTTATCAAAACAGACCTGGAGAGCATTATGCTAAGTGACATAAGCCAGTCAGAGAAGGACAAGTACCATATGATTTCACTCATGTGGAATCTAATGAACAAAATAAACAAAATAGAAACAAACTCATAAGTAGAGGGAGGAGGCGTGGAGGGATTGAGTTTAGAAAAAAGAGAACTCATGGGGAAGAGAAACAAACAAAACAAACAAACAAAACCAGGAGTGTCAGTTCTGTTGATGGCAGCTACCCCTGGTATCTCTATTTTCAACTCTTTGTGATGTTAATACTTATTTACAGTTATTTTCCATTATTGGTTGAATGACTTTTCCCTGCCAGACTAGAAACTCCATGGAGTCTGGTCTGGTTTCTTATGTCAGTATCCTGCATACCTGACACAATCTCTGTTCATGGTCAGCACTAACAAATAGCAGTTAACTACTCATTTTCTTTCTCTGATATGTATTTTTTTTTGCCCCATCCCCATCCCACCATTTCCAATGACACCTTTCCTAGTGAAACTATCAAGGCTTTTCACTTGGACTTTGAATGAGCCTCCTGTGGGAATATTTGGGTCATCATACATAGAGGAGTATAAATCCAGGTTCTTCAGCTTATTGTCTATGTAATCTTGGGGAACTTTTTGAGCATCTGTGTTTCTAAAATAGAAATGATAAAACTTGCCCATAGGGTTGGAAGATTAAATGAAATAATATATTTAAAGGCCCTTAGAAGTACCTGACATACAAGGGTTCTCAATGCATGTTGCCTAGTGGGGGGGGGGGTACAAAATGAGGGGCATAAAAGAAACAACCCCCCCCTAATTTGTAATATGTGTAAGATTATCCACCCTAGGACTTTATTTTCTTCAATTATCCTTTAAACCTAATGTCTGAATTGTATTCCCTCGGGACACTACTCCCCATGTTTGAAGCTAACACTTGTCTCTCAGGGCTTGAAGTGTTTCCTCTCTGGCAATATTTTTTATCTTAACAGATCTTCTAGAAGACCTCCAGAAAATGATTCTGAAGATGAGACATTTACACACATGGCAGGCGGGCTGGTGATTTCAGGCCTGCCAGGACTTCCCCCAGGGTTGTCTTTCCCCCATGGCTCTGCCTCTTCACTCCCTCCATCTGTCTCAGCTGCATCAAAAGCTGTAAAGATCAACCTATATACAGGACCAGATGGATTGGAGTCTTGCAAGACATTTGATCCTGTCCAAAATGTTCACCGACACATTTGGCCTCTGCCCAGAGGTTTTTGCTATTTGTTCCTGTCAGAAATGTCCACACTTAATAAAGCATCCCTAGATTCAAAAGTCCCAAAATATTTATTTTCACTTTGGGTTTCCCGGATTAATTCATAAAAATTCCATCATATTTCAGGTACAGATATTGGGTTGTGACTACATCATCAATAATAACCCTTCTAGCTTTGGGAGCCTCGCTGGTAATGGCACATAGGGTTGGGTAGATGGGTTGGCATGAACCAAAAGTGTCCATGGATGATTGGACAGGACCAAATGTCCACTGATTGATTGGAGAGTTCTTGCCTGACACTCTGAGACTCTGAATGGGTCATTTTTGCAGCAAGTTACATTCAAACATTAGATTTCCTGCCCTGCCCCTGTCCTAGTACCATTTTCCTTCTACAAATAAGGCCTACATTTGTCTTTCTAATCTTGCTCCAGGTGATTAGTACCATTGCCCCAATTCCTAGATTTTCTGCTGGGCCTGCTATATCTGATAGACGTTTGTCAATGCTAATTCTCTATGCCAGCCTGATTCTAAATTCCATCCGCTTTGGAATCACCTGTGCTTCTTTTCTACTTGTTTGTGTAGAATTTCCCTCCCCTGACACCTTGTCAACTGCACAGAGTGCCCAGCTTCTGGCCCAATAGGCTCTGGACACTACACTCTCTCTATTTGACTGGCCTCCCTTCTCGAACTGGTTTTTATAGTGCTTGGCCAATCCAAGAAACCATATGTAGAAACAGCACCTTCCAGTCTACCTTCACCAAGTGGAGTTAATTGGAACTTTCTTAGCTATAATCCCAAGATAAGAGAAATGGAGGAGCGACAGACCTTTTTGCTATCCATCTAATCATCATATGCAGAAAGTTATTTATTCTACAGAGAGCTAACATCTTTAATTCTTTGAGCTAGGCATAACCAGAAAGATATTTAAAGCACTTGGAGTATTAAACAAAACAAACCAAAACAAAACAAAAACACACCAAAAACCCCACTTGGTTTATAATTTACCCTAAATTCCCATATGTATATTATTACTGAAGTTTATCTGGCATGAAATAGTTTTGCTTAAGACAGATCTGTGAATCTTAGTCACATGACATCCACCATAAAGCCTATTATAAAATTATCTGTAAATTTCTCAACAATGGTAGCCTAAATTTTCCTTAATGTTGAAAACAAATACACAATAGCATAGTTTGCATGAGATGAGATGTGACAGATTTATGTAATTATAACTGCAAAGTGATAAGTAGTGATGATTTCCAAAATATTTGGAATGATTGAGGTCTGCTGAGGAAGCATGGCCTCTGTAATACCAGGATTAATGGCACATAGATCATCTGTCACATTTGGGAGTTGTTTGGAATTCTGCAGGCATTTTCCTACCAGCTCAATAATATAAACGGTGATTAAAATTGTAGTCTGTGGAATACACATCTTTGGTAAATTTGCAAATGTTTAATAAGCTCCTATGAGAAATGCATTTCATTTTCTAAGCAACTGATTAATAAAGGAAAATTTATATACAACTCAGAAGAGAACAATTGCTTATTTGTAGTGTCATATGGCATGACCTAAACAAGGACAAGCAGAGAGGACTCCTGCTTCCTCTGTGATGATGCAACGGGCACTAGACCTGCCCTGTCTTGAAAACAATTGGAAAACTGAATGAAGTGTTTCTCGATATTGGTTGACAAATGGCACTGGACTGAGTTACCTGAGAGGAGGAAAGTAAAAAAAAAAATGTCTCTTTAGGGTAAAACTCCATGAAGCAGAGCAAAAAGCTACCATGGAGCTGGAAACTGACCATTTCCTAATAGTTGAGTCCTGACTAGCCAGAGTGATAAAGCTCATTGTACATGTGGGTCTACTAAGGGCAAACTAAACAGTCTTAGTGTGAGGGCTAACCCAGCTCAACATCATTTCTTTACTAACAGAATCATGATTTTGATCATGGTGGCAATGTGCCCAGTCAAGCTTACTTTTAAAAAAACTTTAAATCACCTTTCCTTGCAGCTAGATTTGGTCATGGGATAGATCTGGGTAATTGTAATATAGGTGAAAATCAGTGTGAGGTTTCTGAAAAAGCAAGGAACAAGCTCACTAGGTTTCTGATTAAGAAAATGGTTGAGAAAAAGAAAATCATAATTTTTAACATTACTTTTTAAACTAATTTCTGTTGTTTTTTAAATACTTAAATATTTAGCAAATTCTTCTTGTTGGAGACTTTTCATAGCTACTCTCAGATGCTTTGTTTATTCAGATAAAAATCTACATTAAAAAAGCTAAGAGACATGAAAACATGCTCAAAGTCACTAATCATCTGAGAGATGCAAAACAACAATGAGGTACCACCTCACACCTGTCAGAATGGCTATCATCAACAAATCAACAAATGACAAGTGCTGGAAAGGATGCGGAGAAAAAGGAACCCTTCTTCACTGCTGGTGGGAATGCAGACTGGTGCAGCCACTGTGGAGAACAGTATAGCGTTTCCTCAAAAAATTAAAAATGGAACTGCCATTTGACCCAGTAACACCACTTCTAGGAAACTTTTTCTTGGGAAACTTTTCTGTTTCCCAAGAAAACAGAAACACCAATCAGAAAGGATATATGCACCCCTATGTTCATAACAGCATAATTTATAATAGCTAAGATTTGGAAACAGCCTAAATGCCCATCAGCAGATGAATGGATTAGAAAACTGTGGCACATCTATACAAGGAATACTATGCTGCTGTAAAAAAGAAGGAATTCTTACCATTTGCAACAGCATGGATGGATCTGGAGAGCATTATGCTAAGTGAAATAAACCAGTCAGTGAAAGATCAATACCACATGATCTTACTCATTTATGGATAATAAAGAACATTACAAACTGTTGAACAAAAATAGAGGCAAAGAGGCATTGAACAGACTGTCAAACTACAGCGGGAAGGGAGGGGAGGGTTGGGGGAGGGTGGTAAGAGATCAACCAAAGACTTGTATGAACACATATAAGCATAACCAACAGATGCAAGACACTGGGGTCGAGGGGGCGAGGGCAAGTGCAGGGGGGTAGGGGAAGCCAGGGGGAGGTCAGTAGGGGGGAAAAAAGGAGACATATGTACTACTATTTGCAATACCTTAAACAATAAAATAAAATTTAAAAAAAGTTTCTGTAAGCATTTTGCCTGAAATTTTATTAATTTGGGGGAAGACCACTTTATAATATTGGGTTTTTTCATCTATAAAAATTTATATCCCTCCATCTTTTATGTCGTTCAATAAAACTTTTATAATGTTCCCCATATCAAATACCCTATGGTTGAACTATTTATTATCTTGTATTCTGCAACTTAAAAAAAATTCATATATTGTAAATGTCCTAGAGAAATATAGTAGCTTTCTGTTCACCCTTTGCTAGTGGAAAGGGTGGATCGTTCCTCTACTGACATATATATAATTTAAAAAAAATCATATTAACCCTAATAAATTATCTGTAGTAGCTATAAAAAAATTCTGAATGAATCATCTTATTTGAATTTTGGTTGTAATTTTCTTAATTTAGAGAGTTGGAGGCAGTCTCACTTGGGTTGTGGAAGCAGACTGCCTGGGTTTGAGTTCTGATTATTATGCCACTTAGTAGTTGTATAACCGTGGGCAAGTTACTAATCTCTCTGGGTATCAGTTTCTCATTGGTAAAATGGGGGACATTATAACATTGACTTCTTAGGGTTGCTGTAAGGATTAAATGAGCTAATATGTCTAAAGTATTTAGAACAGAATCAGTCACATAAGAAGTGCTCAGTGTTAGCTAATATTATTTTAAATATATGTATATATTTGTAAAGTATGAATTCTATGATATTGAGTCTTATTATCCAAAAACAACTATGATCTTTATTATATTCAAACTAGGGGCCCGGTGCACGAAGATTAGTGCACTGGGGGGTAGTGCGGTGAAGGGGGTCCCTCAGCCCTACCTGCACCCTCTCCAATCTGGGAGCCCTCAGGGGAGCTCTCTCCAATCTGGGAGTTTCTGTCTGTCTTTGCAATCATATGAGTGAATTGTCTGAGATCCCCAACCCAGTTTGATTTGTTGCTCACAGAATAATAGAGGCTTTTTTTTTTCTTTGCTCCATTGGTGGAGATTTCCTGGAAGTTTTAGGATATCTTCCCTTTAATTTTTCCTAGACACTCTGATTTTACTTATGTCTCTCACCTTTGCTTTGCCTCCACCCCCAACTGTAAGAGTGCTCCAGGCTCACTTTGCTCTAGTGTAGCGGTTCTCAACCTGTGGGTCGAGACCCCTTTGGGGGTCGAACGACCCTTTCACAGGGGTTGCCTAAGACCATCGGAAAACACATATATAATTAGATATTGTTTTTGTGATTAATCACTATGCTTTAATTATGTTCAATTTGTAACAATGAAAATACATCCTGCATATCAGATATTTACATTACGATTCATAACAGTAGCAAAATTACAGTTATGAAGTAGCAACGAAAATAATTTTATGGTGGGGGGTCACCACAACATGAGGAACTGTATTAAAGCATCGCGGCATTAAGAAGGTTGAGAACCACTGCTCTAGAGTTTTTAGTATTTAAATATTTTATTAAAAATGTAAGCTTTTCTTTTTTAGAAAATCTCTAATTTAGGTGCGAATGATTCTACTTCAATAAAAATGCATTTGTTCTTTTTATTCTCAAATTATATACTTTCTGGATATGAAAAAAGGTAGCATGGTGAAAAATTGAATAATTCTGTTATCCCATGTCAATAAAAACTCAAGATTTAATTATATTTTGAGGAAAAAGAGAACATTATAAAATAATCAATTATCAGGTTTTCAGTTTGTTAGTTCAAGATATATTTTGTGATTTAAGTGATTTATATTTTACAACAGTTATCTTACACTCTTTTAAAGCACAACGTATTATTTTCTGGAAAGAAATGTAATGAAGAAACAAAAATGAATTTCATAAAATTGGTTACATTGGCTGCTTTTATTTCCAATAAACAAATATAATTCCAAATTGAAAAATATATGTACACCAAGGGAAAATACTGTTAATAAAGAGTGTTTCCAAATGTCAAAACCATGCAGAATGTGTAGTTTTGGAAATAAACTCTACAATCCAAATGTCATAAACACTCAAGTGACCTTTGTGTTCCAAACAGAGACCAAATGGCCAGTCTGGCTTGTGTTACCATGGTGACATACTTTGATGGAAGGACCTCTGATGAGGTTGAGCAGCGTGAATGATTAGGGGCAGTGCTGTGATAAATAATAATATGTGTCAGTGTAGAACCCTCTGCAAGAGATTAAGGGTGTGTGTGCTGAATAGATAGCATTGTTTAAGAAAATATACCAGCTAATGTCTATAATTAACGAGCAAATAAAAAGTAGTTTTAATATCTCTTTGGGGTTCTAAATATATAAATATAACATTAAAGAAAGACATCAATTAAATTTTAAGGACAAAAGTTAATCACAAGCATAATTTATTTTATTGTGCTTCTCAACAAATATCATTTGATATTTAGCCCAGGCACAGTATAAAGATAAATTCAACTCCAGTCACAGATGTTTGTCCCTACTATGTGGAAGGTATTGTTATGTTCAATGGGAATACTAAAATAAGAAAGACACCATGCTTGGTTGTGAATGAGTATTTAGTTCATAAATAATAAGTTCTGCTTTGTTATAACTTAGTTTTAACAGATCCAAATGAAGGACCATAAGAATTCACTGGAGGAGAATACTAACATTTGGACATGGGAATCAGGGAAATCTTTAAGGGATAGAAAGTCCTTGAGATAGGTAAAAAAATATGTAGTGAGAGTCTCACTGGAAGATGCAAGATTTGAAGGAAGAAAAGCAAAAGACGTGCACCCATAAGTGTTATCAAATGAATGTGGCTGGTATACAGGTGGGAAAGGGGACGCAGTTAGAGAGAAATGAGATTGGGTCAAAATGGCAGACTGAGCACATTCCTCATTCACCATAATTATCCTATGAAAATATGTTTAAAAGGAAAAAAATCCATAATAGCATGGAAAACAAGAATTATCTAATAAATGCACCAGAACATTTGAAGAATCTTTGATATAAATCAGTCAGGATCATGTATATGGTAGGATAGGTGCAGAGGGGCTCCAAGCATACAGGGGAAAAGCCAAGGAACAGGAGTGGGCCCAGGGAAATCTTCAGGGTAATTATTGGAGAAATAAACCTTGAGCTGTAAGACCAATGGATCTTCTCTCCTCTGATAAAATCATGGACAACAGAGCCATCTACCCCCAGCTGAAAGCATCAGGGTGGGTGCGGAGCTCAAGGTATAGGCAGGACCTCAAAAAGATACCAATATATAGGAGTGACTGGGAACCCTCACTCTCAGAAAAACAAGTTACACCTGTTGGAGAGGATAAAGGTACACAAATGCCCTTGGCATGTACATGGAGATGACAAGAATACTCTAATTGAGAAAATAAAGTGATTACTAGAAAAACATTTATATAAGAAATGAAACGATTTAGGATGAACAACTATTCGACAAAAGGGGTGAAAATGGAACAAGTAATGACCCATCAATCTAACAAAAACACTGATATAACCCACATAAGAAAAACAATAGTTCAGACCTGCCTTTAAAACCACCTTTCTCTAGGGTTCTTACTCAATGATGAGAGAGAATTAGTGATTGGCTGCCTCCTGCATGCCCCCTAGTGGGGATTGAGCCTGCAACCCAGGCATGTGCCCTGACCTAGAATTGAACTTTGACATCCTGGTGCATAGGTTGACACTCAACCACTGAGCCACACCAGCAGGGCATTCCTTGTATTGTATAGCTTAGTTATTTCCTTTGCTCAAAGTAACTAAGATTTTCACACAATTTCTGCTAATTTTGAGGGTTAAATAAAATAAATAAAGGATCAAAATATCCAGGAGGTGTGGGGAGAGAAGATAGAGCGGGGAAAGAGTGAACTGAGTACTCAGAACAAGGACCAAGGAGTCTGCCTGTAGAGTAGGGGTGATTCAGTCTGGTAGTTCCTCAGCAAAGTTAAGAAGATTGGCAAACCAGAAAAAGAGAATAATTGTTCTCTGAAAGAGCCCTTATTTAATGTACATACATGATGCAAAGTTATACAAATTTGTAAAAAATAAAGACTTGGAAAATTTAGCTATAAAAATTTAACTAACTAAATTTGATATACATGAAATTATATTTTACAGTGAGACCCAAGAGAGTGCACATTCATTGTTGTATTTTAATCAGTTTTGACTACTATCCCTGGTTCAAACAGAGTGTCATAATAGGATGGTCATGGGAATTAATACTTTGACCAGAGCTGCTTGTTTCTCTAGAGAAAGGATGATGACAGTTGTTCTTCTTCCCTCAGAATGATATGGAGATTCAGGACAAAAACTACAAAGAGAATATGTCACTCATTGCCCAATACAATCAGTGCAGGCTCCAGGAAATTAATGAAAATATAAAATATTTGTAGCAAAGGGTCAAGCCATGACAATAAACATTATATGTAGATAATTGGGAATTTCATATTTCCCTTTGCATTCACTCTGCAGATAAGAGTGGCCTAGATCCATGGTCTGCAAATCGCGGCTCGCGAGCCACATGCGGATCTTTGGCCCCTTGAGTGTGGCCACGAAGTTTCAATCGTACTGTACGTGCATGCCCCCACGTGGTATTTTGTGGAAGAGCCACACTCAAGGGGCTGCAGTTTGCCGACCACTGGCCTAGATTGTTATTAGAGTTGCTGATGGTTCAGTAATCATTTTCTAGAATAATAACTTTTTTTAAAAAAGGTACATCTTATAGCAAGCACTTATAATAGAAACTTTTCATCATATATATATATATATATATATATATATATATATACACACACATACTAGAGGCCCGGTGCACAAAAATTTGTGCACTCGGGGGGGAAGGGGGGGTCCCTCAGCCCGGCCTGTGCCCTCTCGCAGTCTGGGACCCCTCGGGAGATAACAACCTGCTGGCTTAGGCCTGCTCCTGGGTGGCAGAGGGCAGGCCCAATCCCTAGGTGCAGCCCCTGGTCGGGCTCAGAGCAGGGCTGATTGGGGAGTTGGGGCGCCGCCCCCTGTCATGCACAGAGCAGGGCGGATCGGGAGGTTGTGATGCCACCCTCAGTCACGCTCAGGGTAGGGCCGATTGGGGGGTTGGGGCACCGCCCCCTGTCACACTCAAGGCAGGGTCGATGGGGAGGTTGCGGCACCACCCCCTGTCATGCACAGAGCAGGGCCAATCAGGGGGTTGGGGCGCTGCCCCCTGTCACTCACAGAGCAGGGCCCATCAGGGGGTGGGGCTCTGTACCCTGTCACGCACAGAGCAGGGTCGATCAGGGGGTTGGGCGCTGCCCCCTGTCATGCACAGAGCAGGGCCCATCAGAGGGTTGGGGAGCTCCTCTCTGTCACGCACAGAGCAGGGCTGATAGGGGAGTTAGGGCACCATCCTCTGTCACACACAGAGTAGGGCCAATAGGGGAGTTGGG